>NC_090327.1:127118338-127418338 GCF_035084215.1 Heptranchias perlo
ACTGGAGAAGCTGGGGTTGTTCTCCTTGGATCAGAGACGGTTGCGAGGAGATTTGATAGAGGTATTCAAAATCATGAAGGGTCAAGACAGAGTAGATAGAGAGAAACTGTTCCCATTGGCGGAAAGGTCAAGAACCAGAGGACATAGATTTAAGGTGATTGGCAAAAGAACCAAAGGTGACATGTGGAAAAACTTTTTTGCACAGCAAATGGTTAGGATCTGGAATGCATTGCCCGAGGGGGTGGTGGAGGCAGATTCAATCATAGACTTCAAAAGGGAACTGGAGAAGGACTTGAAAGGAAAAAAATTGCAGGGCTATGGGGATAGGCGGGGAGTGGGACTAGCTGGATTGTTCTTGCATAGAGCCGGCACGGACTCAATGGGCCAAATTACTTCCTTCTGTGCTGTAACCTTTCTATGATTCTATGATTCTAAATGCACAGGAGTTGGGGCGGGGGGAACGGATACCACAGGTGCCAGCTCGCTGGAGGTCGGGGCTGCACAATGGTTCTGCTGCCGAGAGGTTAGATGATGACTTTGATGGGCTAGGCTACAGAAGGCGGCTGATTGGCGTACACCACCAAATGCTCGGTGCACTGGAAAGCCTGCCAGAAAGCCTGCGCACAATGTCAAGGGGATTGCTTCAATGAATATTAAAAGAAGTTAGGGAAGAGATAGCAGAGGCACTATTACATATATATAAAAATTCATTAGAAATGGGAATAATGCTGAAGGACTGGCGGACAGCTAATGTGATTCCTATATTTAGAAAGGGAGATAGAACAAGTCCAGGGAACTATAGACCAGTTTGCTTAATGTCGGTGGTAGGAAAGATAATGGAATCCTTCCTGGAGGAGTCCAGCTCAAACCTGGCACAGGGCTTTGCGCAGAACTTGGAGCCCATCCTTTCCCACATGGAACGGGTGGTCACCTCCATCAGCATACCTGAGGAACTCACCATGATGCAGCGTCTGATGTCCGATATTACAGCTTCCATTACAGCACAAACGGCTGCCATTGCAGCACAGACCAAGGTGATCAAAGGTCTGCAAGCTTCAGTTAAAGCTCAGACTGCTGCTATCGTGGCTCTGGGGACCACTGTGGAACGGGACTTCCAGGGCGTCACAGCACTCCAGCAATCCATTCTCTAGCTGATCACCAGGATTGCTGAGGTGCCGCTCTGGGAGAGTGGCAGTGGCGCCATGGCAGTGGAACCTGCTCTCCTCTGTCCGGACGATAGCATTCCTGCTCCCACCCCTGCCACTCCGCCAGTGCCCTTGCTGTTGCCTATCAGCCAGCCAGGCCAGACTGCTTAAAACTCCCCCATTGAAGGTCAGCAGCCTCCCACCACCCATGCTCCAACCACTGAGGATGCACCTCATAGCAACACTAGGATAGGTAAAGGCACACGAACAACAGGCACTAATGCAATACACAAGGGTGAATAGTCTCATTTTGTTTGCATCATTTCATGTGTTAATTTATAAATGTGAATTTGAATTTGCATTTGGTGGCGGTTTTTATTTCTTCAATGAGCTGAGGGAGGAAGCAATGTGTAATCATATGGAGGGTGATTTGATGGTTACGTGGGAGAGGACGGGTGGGGAGCGTAGGACTGTTGGTGACTTGGGAGATGTCGTTCACGTCATTGATATCGCTCACGGATCAGGTGAGCAGGCAGGGCCCTGGCAGACAGGGCCAGTGTTCCTGTTGCCCCCTTGCATCTTCCTCCACTTCCCCCTCCGTCTCGTCCTCCTCTTCCTCAGCCTCTTCCTCCTCTTCCTCAGCCTCTTCCTCCTCTTCTGCAGCCTCTTCCTCCTCTTCCTCTGGCTCAGGGTCTTGCCAGATAATCGGTGGCAAGGGCTGTTCCCTCATTATGGCGAGCTTGTGCAGCATGCAGCATACATCGAATCTTGATACCCGCTCAGCTGAGTACTGCAGGGCTCCAACAGAATGGTCCAGGCAGTGGGAGCGTTGCTTTAGGATGCCTATGGTATGCTCAATGACGTTGCATGCGGTAGCATGGCTCTCGATGTAGGCCTGCTCTGCACGTGTGCGTGCATTCCTGACCAGGGTCATGAGCCACCTCATGAGGGGACAGTCCTTGTCACCCACTAGCCAGCCTTTCACTTGCCGAGCTGGTTCAAAGATAGCTGGTATGTTGGACTGCCACATGGTGAAGGTGTCGTGATTGCTCCCAGGGTAGCGGGCATTGACCTGCATGATGCGCTATGTGTGGTCGCACACCAGCTGCACATTGAGGGAGCGGAATCCCTTTCTGTTCATGAAGATGGCCGAGTTGAGATATGGAGCACGCATGGCAATATACATGCAGTCAATGGCACCCTGCACCATGGGGAACCCAGCAATTCGAGCAAACCCTCGTGTTCACTCATTCTGCTTCTCTCTATCAAGAGGGAACGTTATGAACCTGTTGCGCATTTCGTACAGTGCCTCCGTGACCTCCCTTATGCAGCAGTGCACTGCAAACTGCGAGATGTTGCACAGATCGCCAGCAGAGGCGTGAAATGATCCAAAGTTGTAGATGTCCAGTGCCACGGTTACCTTCACAGCCACAGGCAATGTTGTCCTTTCCCTGCTCTGAGGCTGCAGTTGTGGCTGTTGCAGGTGACAGATCTCTGTCTCAACCTCTTTGGTGAACCTCAGTCGTCTGATGCACTGATCCTTGCTCATCTGAAGATAAGAGTGGTGTTCCCTGAAGGCCCCCATGGGATATGGCCTCCTGCTCAGTTTCCTGCACCTCCTCCTCCTCCCTCTCCTCACAGCTTGACCTGCTCTGCATGGCCTTTCTGCATGCTCCCAGTTGTGTTCTATGCCCAGCAGGAGTCCTAACAAACCACCCATGGTTGCCAGGAATCTTGTTCAAACACTGTTGTAAACTATACCAACCATAAGGCAGTACCTGGCAAACAATTCTCAAATATACTACAGCAACTCTCTGTAAGTATAGGAAGCTTCAACAAACACGTCCTATTCTACCAGCAGCCAGAAGCAATAATCCAGCAACTAACCTGCAACACCTGCATGATCCCTTTAAATAGTGCTGGTGGGGGGGTCCCCCAGGCCATCTAAGATATGTTCAGGTGGTTAAGACATGCGTTGAGTGGAGCATTAAGTACCAAAATGGTGTCTATCACTTTAAATCAGCGTTGCACAGTGTCTAACGCATATTCTCCCAACTTTACATGCTGCCGGCATTCCCAATCTGTGCATCCACGAAACCCTTTACTTAGATGGCGTCCGGCGCATGAAACGCTAGAAGCGTCTGTGCGCATTCCGGACGCTATTTTGGAACTTCAGGAGGCTGCGTAGCACTGAAACAACAGGCACTACATGGCCCAATTTCTAGCCCTGTAAATCCTTTTAAAAGGAAATGAGGTAGTTGCTTGAAAAAGATAAATATTAAAGAATTGGGGAGCAAGCAGATGAATGGGATTAAAGTAGGAGGGTCATGTGTAAAAAAACACCAGCACAGACTTGATGGGCTATTGGTTAAACTCAAAGCTGTGGGGATCTAGGATTAATATTGGGTATGGATATTAAATTGGCTGAAGGGCAGAAAATAGCAGACACTTGTTAGAGTTGTTGGACATAATAGTTTGTGATATGATCTGATCCCATAATCTTTAAATATGTTTCATAGAATCATAGAATGGACACAGCACAGGAGGAGGCCATTGTGCCTGTGCTGGCTCTCTGTAAGAGCAATCCAGTTAGTCCCACTCCCCCGCTCTTTCCCCATAGCCCTGCAAATTTTTTCCCTTCAAGTACTTATCCAATTTCCTTTTGAAAGCCACAATTGAATTCGCCTCCACCACCCCCTCAGGCAGTGCATTGCAGATCATAACCACTCGCTGTGTAAAAGAGTTTCTCCTCATGTCGCCTTTGGTTCTTTTTCCAATTACCTTAAATATGTGTCCTCTGGTTCTCGACCCTTCTGCCAATGGGAACAGCTTCTCTCCATCTATTCTGTCTCGACATCTCATAAGAACATAAGAACATAAGAAATTGGAGCAGGAGTAGGCCAATCGGCCCCTCGAGCCTGCTCCGCCATTCAATAAGATCATGGCTGATCTGATCCCAACCACAAATCTAAAGAACACAAGAAGTCGGAGCAGGACCCGGCCACATAGCCCCTGGGCCCTCTCCGCCACCCACAGGGCATTGACCGATCCGAACTCAGCTTCATGTCCAATTTCCTGCCCGCTCCCCATAACCCCTAATTCCCTTTACTTCTAGGAAACTGTCTATTTCTGTTTTAAATTTATCTAATGATGTAGCTTCCACAGCTTCCTGGGGCAGCAAATTCCACAGACCTACCACCCTCTGAGTGAAGAAGTTTCTCCTCATCTCAGTTTTGAAAGAGCAGCCCCTTATTCTAAGATTATGCCCCCTAGTTCTAGTTTCACCCATCTTTGGGAACATCCTTACTGCATCCACCCGATCAAGACCCTTCACAATCTTATATGTTTCAATAAGATCGCCTCTCATTCTTCTGAACTCCAATGAGTAGAGTCCCAATCTACTCAACCTCTCCTCATATGTCCGCCCCCTCATCCCCGGGATTAACCGAGTGAACCTTCTTTGTACTGCCTCGAGAGCAAGTATGTCTTTTCTTAAGTATGGAGACCAAAACTGTATGCAGTATTCCAGGTGCGGTCTCACCAATACCTTATATAACTGCAGCAATACCTCCTTGTTTTTATATTCTATCCCCCTAGCAATAAAAGCCAACATTCCGTTGGCTTTCTTGATCACCTGCTGCACCTGCATACCAACTTTTTGATTTTCTTGCACTAGGACCCCCAGATCCCTTTGTACTGCAGTACTTTCCAGTCTCTCGCCATTAAGAAAATAACTTGCTCTCTGATTTTTCCTGCCAAAGTGCATAACCTCACATTTTCCAATATTATATTGCATCTGCCAAATCTCCGCCCACTCACCCAGCCTGTCTATATCCCCTTGCAGGTTTTTTATGTCCTCCTCACTCTCTACTTTCCCTCCCATCTTTGTATCATCTGCAAATTTTGATATGTTGCACTCGGTCCCCTCCTCCAAATCGTTAATATAGATTGTAAAGAGTTGGGGACCCAGCACCGACCCCTGTGGAACACCACTGGTTACTGGTTGCCAGTCCGAAAATGAACCATTTATCCCAACTCTCTGCTTCCTGTTCGATAACCAATCCTCCACCCATGCCAGAATATTACCCCCAATCCCGTGATTTTTTATCTTAAGTAATAATCTTTTATGTGGCACCTTGTCGAATGCCTTCTGGAAGTCTAAATACACTACGTCCACTGGTTCCCCTTTATCCACCCTATACGTTATATCCTCGAAGAACTCAAGCAAATTTGTCAGACATGACTTCCCCTTCATAAAGCCATGCTGACTTTGTCCTATTAAATTATGCTTATCTAAATGTTCCGTTACTGTCTCCTTAATAATAGACTCCAAAATTTTACCCACCACAGATGTTAAGCTAACTGGCCTATAATTTCCAGCCTTCTGCCTACTACCCTTTTTAAATAACGGTGTTACATTAGCAGTTTTCCAATCTGCCGGGACCTCTCCTGAGTCCAGGGAATTTTGGAAAACTATCACCAAAGCATCCACAATCCCTACTGCCACTTCCCTCAAGACCCTAGGATGGAAGCCATCAGGTCCAGGGGATTTATCCGCCTTGAGTCCCATTATTTTACTGAGTACCATCTCTTGAGTGATTTTAATCGTATTTAGCTCCTCCCCCCCGAGAGTCCCCTGTTTGTCCAGTGTTGGGATATTCTTAGTGTCCTCTACTGTAAAGACTGAAACAAAATATTTGTTCAGCATTTTTGCCATCTCCATGTTTCCCACCATTAATTTCCCGGTCTCATCCTCTAAGGGACCTATGTTTGCCTTAGCCACCCTTTTTCTTTTTATATAACTATAGAAACTCTTGCTATCTGTTTTTATATTTTTTGCTAATTTCTTTTCATAATCTAACTTCCCTTTCTTAATCAATCCTTTAGTTACTTTTTGCTGTCTTTTGAAGAATTCCCAATCTTCTATCCTCCCACTAAGTTTGGCTACCTTATATGTCCTTGTTTTTAGTCGGATACTATCCTTGATTTCTTTACTTAGCCACGGGTGGCTGTCATTTCTTTTACACCCTTTTTTCCTCAGTGGAATATATTTATTTTGAAAGTTGTAAAATAACTCCCTAAATGAACACCACTGCTCATGTACCGTCTTACCCTTTAATCTATTTTCCCAGTCCACTTTAATCAATTCCGCTCTCATACCATCATAGTCTCCTTTATTCAAGCTCAGTACGCTTGTTTGAGAATCAACCTTCTCACCCTCTAATTGGATATGGAATTCAACCATGTTGTGGTCGCTCGTTCCAAGGGGATCCTTAACTAGGACATTATTAATTAATCCTGACTCATTACACAGGACCAGGTCCAAGGTTGCCTGCCCCCTTGTAGGATCAGTTACATACTGCTCAAGAAATCCATCCCTGATGCACTCAATGAACTCGTCCTCAAGGCTGCTCTGCCCAATTTGATTTGTCCAGTTAATATGATAATTAAAATCCCCCATAATTATGGCTGTTCCCTTATTACATGCCCCGACTATCTCCTGATTAATACTTCTTCCAGCAGAGTTGCAACTATTAGGAGGCCTATATACTACGCCCACTAATGTTTTTTTTCCCTTATTATTCCTTATCTCCACCCAAACTGTTTCATTATCTTGATGCTTTGTCCCAATATCATTTCTCTGTATTACAGTGATTCCTTCCTTTATTAACATAGCCACCCCACCTCCCCTTCCTTCCTGCCTGTCCTTCCTGATTGTTAAATACCCTGGCATATTTAATTCCCAGTCGTTGTCACCCTGCAGCCATGTTTCTGTAATGGCCACAAGATCATGCCCATACGTAGTTATTTGTGCCGTTAACTCGTCCATTTTATTACGAATGCTACGTGCATTCAGATAAAGAACTTTCAAATCTGTTTTGTGACGCTTAGTTCCTGCTTTTTCCTTTTTTAACACTTTACCTATTACTCCATACCTTCTGTCCCTTCCTGTTACGCTTTCCTCTCTCTCCCTGCTCAGGTTCCCAACCCCCTGCCACTTTAGTTTAAACCCTCCCCAACAGCACTAGCAAACACTCCTCCTAGGACAGCGGTCCCGGCCCTGCCCAGGTGCAGACCGTCCGGTTTGTACTGGTCCCACCTCCCCCAGAACCGTTTCCAGTGTCCCAGGAATTTGAATCCCTCCCCCTTGCACCATTCCTCTAGCCACGTATTCATTTGAAATATCCTCCTATTTCTACTCTGACTAGCACGTGGCACTGGCAGCAATCCTGAGATTACTACCTTTGAGGTCCTATTTTTTAATTTACCTCCTAACTCCCTATATTCTGCTTTTAGGACCTCATCCCCTTTTTTACCTATATCGTTGGTGCCTATGTGCACCACGACAGCTGGCTGTTCGCCCTCCCCCTCCAAAATGTTCTCTCATGATTTTGAATACCTCTATCAAATCTCCTCTCAACCTTCTCTGCTCTAAGGAGAACAACCTCAGCTTCTCCAGTCTATCCATGTAACTGAAGTCCATCATCCCTGGAACCATTCTAGTAAATCTTTTCTGCACCCTCTCTAAGGCCTTCACATCTTTCCTAAAGTGCGGTGCCCAGAATTGGACACAATACTCCAGTTGTAACCGAACCAGTGCTTTATAAATGTTCATCATGACTTTCTTGCTTTTGTACTCTATGTCTCTACTTATAAAGCCCAGGATCCTGTAAGCTTTTTTAACTGCTTTTTCAACCTGCCCTGCCACCTTCAGCGATTTGTGCACATATACCCCCAGGTCTCTCTGATCCTGCACCCCCTTTAGAATTATACCCTTTATTTTATATTGCCTCTCCTCGTTCTTCCTACCAAAATGTATCACTTCGCACATCTCTTCGTTAAATTTCATCTGCCACTTGTCCACCCATTCCACCAGCCTGTCTATGTCCTGTTGAAGTCTATCACCATCCTCCTCACTGTTCACAACACATCCAAGTTTTGTATCATCTGCAAATTTTGAAATTGTGCACTGTACATCCAAATCCAAGTCATTAATATATATCAAGAAAAGCAGTGGTCCCAGCACCGGCCCCTGGGGAACACTACTGTGCACCTCCCTCCAGTTCGAAAAACAACTGTTCACCACTACTCTCTGTTTCCTGTCACTTAGCCAATTTTGTATCCATGCTGCCATTGCCCCCTTTTATTCCATGAGCTTCAACTTTGCTGCCAAGCCTATTATGTACCACCTTATCAAACGCCTTTTGAAAGTCCATATACACCACATCAACTGCCCTCATCAACTCCCTCTGTTACCTCATCAAAAACCTCGATCGGGTTAGGCTTTCCTTAACTAATCCACCCTTGTCCAAGTGACTGCTAATTCTGTCCCGGATTATCGTTTCTAAAAGTTTCCCCACCACCGAGGTTAAACTGACTGGCCTGTAGTGGCTGGGTTTATCCTTGCACCCTTTTTTGAACAAGGGTGTAACATTTGCAATTTTCCAGTCCTCTGGCACCACCCCCGTATCTATGGATGTTTGGAAGATTATGGCCATTACCTCCACAATTTCCACCCGTACTTCCCTCAGCAAGGATGCATCCCATCCGGACCGGGTGACTTATCGACTTTAAGTACAGCCAGCCTTTCTAGTATCTCCTCTTTATCAATTTTTAGCCCATCCAGTATCTCAACTACCGCCTCCTTTACTGTAACTTTGGCAGTATCTTCTTCCTTGGTAAAGACAGATGCAAAGTACTCATTTAGTACCTCAGCCATGCCCTCTGCCTCCATGCGTAGGTCGCCTTTTTGGTCCCTAAATGGCCCCACTCCTCCTCTTACGATCCATTTTCTATTTATACGCCTATAGAAGACTTTTGGATTCCATTTTATGTTAGTTGCCAGTCTATTCTCATACTTTCTCTTTGCCCTTCTTATTTCCTTTTTCACTTCCCCTCTGAACTTTCTATATTCAGCCTGGTTCTCACTTGTGTTATCAACCTAACATCTGTCATACGCCCCCTTTTTCTGCTTCATCTTATTCACTATCTCTTTTGTCATCCTCTTTGAGTTTCCCTCCATCATAAGGTCAGAAATGGGGATGTTCGCTGATGATTGCACAGTGTTCAGTTCCATTCGCAACCCCTCAGATAATGAAGCAGTCCGAGCCCGCATGCAGCAAGACCTGGACAACATCCAAGCTTGGGCTGATGAGTGGCAAGTAACATTCGTGCCAGACAAATGCCAGGCA
Organism: Heptranchias perlo; assembly: GCF_035084215.1. Taxonomy (NCBI): domain Eukaryota; kingdom Metazoa; phylum Chordata; class Chondrichthyes; order Hexanchiformes; family Hexanchidae; genus Heptranchias; species Heptranchias perlo. Next base: position 127,127,676 of record NC_090327.1, read on the forward strand.
ATGAACATCTCCAACAAGAGAGAGTCTAACCACCTCCCCTTGACATTCAACGGCATTACCATCACCGAATCCCCCACCATCAACATCCCGGGGTTCACCATTGACCAGAAACTTAACTGGACCAGCCACATAAATACTGTGGCTACAAGAGCAGGTGAGAGGCCGGGTATTCTGCGGCGAGTGACTCACCTCCTGACTCCCCAAAGCTCCAACATCACTCAAGAAGCTCGACACCATCCAGGACAAAGCAGCCCGCTTGATTGGCACCCCATCCACCACCCTAAACATTCACTCCCTTCACCACCGGCGCACTGTGGCTGCAGTGTGTACCATCCACAGGATGCACTGCAGCAACTCGCCAAGGCTTCTTCAACAGCACCTCCCAAACCCGCGACCTCTACCACCTAAAAGGTCAAGGGCAGCAGGCACATGGGAACAACACCACCTGCACGTTCCCCTCTAAGTCACACACCATCCCGACTTGGAAATATATCGCCGTTCCTTCATCGTCGCTGGGTCAAAATCCTGGAACTCCCTTCCTAACAGCACTGTGGGAGAACCTTCACCACATGGACTGCAGCGGTTCAAGAAGGCGGCTCACTACCACCTCCTCAAGGGCAATTAGGGATGGGCAATAAATGCTGGTCTCGCCAGCGACGCCCACATCCCATGAACGAATAAAAAAAAATCCAGGGAGCTCTGGCTTTATTTGCCCTACCTTTCCCCCACATGGAAATGTACCTAGACTGAACCCGAACCATTTCCTCTTTAAAGGCCACCCATTGTTCGATTATAGTTTTGCCTGCCAATCTTTGAGTCCAATTTCCCTAGGCCAGATCCGTTCTCAACCCACTGAAATTGGCCCTCTTCCAATTAAGTATTTTTACTCAAGATTCCTTGTCCTTTTTCATAATTAATCTAAACCTTATGATCACTGTTCCCTAAATGTTCCCCCACTGAAACTTGCTCCATTTGACCCACCTAATTTCCCAGAACCAGGTCCAGCAATGCCTCCTTCCTCGTTGGGCTGCGAAAGTACTGATCAAGAAACTTCTGCTGAACACATTTCAGAAATTCTTCCCTCTCTCTGCCCTTTACACTATTACTATCCCAGTCAATATTAGGATAGCTGAAGTCCCCCATTATCACTACTCTATGCAATTTCCCTGCAAATTTGCTCCTCTTTCTCCTTCCCACTATTTGGTGGCCTATAGAATACACCCAGTAGTGTAATGGCACCTCTATTGTTTCTTATTCTAACCAAATAGATTCTGTCCTTGAACCCACCAGGACAGCCTCTCTCTCCAGCACTGCAATATTCTCCTTAATCAATACTGCCCACCCTCCTTTCTTTCCTTCCCTCTCTTTCCTGAACACCTTGTATCCAGGAATATTTAGTACCCAGTCCTGCCCTTTTTGACCCAGGTCTCCGTTATCGCCACAACATCAGTATCCCCATGTGGCTGTTTGTGCCTGCAGCTCACCAACCTTATTTACTACACTTTGTGCGTTTACACACATGCAGTGTAAACCTATCTTAGACCTTCTCGTATTCTCTCTTAGTCTGACCCTGCCTAATACCCTACTATTTCTTACTCTAGTGCTATCTTTTTCTCCCAATCCTTTGTGCACCTTGTTTCTCCTCTCTAATGCTACATCCTGGTGCCCCTCCCCCTGCCAAATTAGTTTAAACCCCCCCACAGCACTAGCGAACCTCCATGCGAAGACATTGGTCCCAGCTCCATTGAGGTGCAACCCGTCCAGACTGTACAGGTCACATCTCCCCCAGAACTGGTCCCAATGCCCCAGGAATCCAAAGCCCTCCCTCCTGCACCATCTCTCCAGCCACGCATTCATCTGCCCTATCCTCCTATTTTTATACTCACTAGTGCGTGGCACCAGGAGTAATCCGGAGATTACTACCTTTGAGCTCCTACTTCTTAATCTCTTTCCTAACTCCTTAAAATCTGCCAGCAGGACCTCATCCCTCTTTTGACCTATGTCTTTGTTCTGATATAGACCACAACCTTTGGCTGTTCACCCTCCCCCCTCAGAATGTTCTGCAGCTGCTCAGTGACATCCTTGACCCTGGTATCAGGGAGGCAACATACCATCCTGGACTCACGTCTGCGGCCGCAGAAACGCCTGTCTGTTCCTCTAACTATTGAATCCCCTATCACTATTGCTTTCCCTATCTTCCTTCACCACCCCCTGTACAGCTGAGCCACCCGTGGTACCATGGACTTGATTCTGGCTGTACTCCTCAGAACTGAATACTGGTTAGAGAGCGAGATGCAATCAGGGAACTCCTGCCTGGTCCTCCTTGTCTGTCTGGCAGTCACCCAGTCCTTCTCTGCCTGCACTCTCTTAAACTGCGGGGTGACCACCTCCCGAAACGTGCTATCCACGTAGCTCTCAGCCTCGCGGATGCACTGCAGTGACGCCAACTGTTGCTCAAGCTCCGAAACCCGGTTTCAAATTCATTAGCTGGATTATTCTGCCATCCTGGGATAATGCTGTACAGTTTTAATTTGCAAAAGGAATGCCGCCTTGAAAGGAACAAAAATCTTTACAGCTTTAACTAGAGTGGCAGATTTTTTTCAAGTTTTATCGCTGCTGTTCTGGAGGCTTCCTGAAATTTCTCCAAATGCTCAACCTCCTTTAACCACCGAGTAAGTTCAGTGCCTGTGATGGATTCAAAACAACTTATTCTGCATTCTGGGCTGCTTAGAATGGAAAAAAATTACCTTTAAGTGGCTGCATGCAAGGGCAGAAATGTTGGTGAGCTTTACCAAGGCTTCTAATATTTTTTCTTTTGTAAAGGTCGTTTTATAACAAAAATAGATGTTAAAACCCATCGGCTGGTACAATAAATGTGTAAGCAGGAAACCGAGTCTTTGGTCAAGGGATTGAGTGATGCCAAATTCCTTGTTTGACAGATGGTAAAATGGAATTGGTGTTGTGTGCATTGATAGCATTGGCCCTGTTTGTTACACCAAGGCACCTTCCCCATAGGATAACATTGCAGCATGCTTGGAAGGATGCATAGGCAGAGAACCTGAGGGCACAGCCAATAGTAACTGCCACTGGCGGTGACAGCCCAATAGCTGCAGGTGACCCTGCAGCAGATGACAGAGCTATAATCGACTCCCCCTGTGAACTAGAGCCTCTGCAAACACTGATGCTCTGACAAATTGAAATGTGTGCACTTCTGGCTATGATTCAAGAGGGTACAGGCTGAATAACATCTGTGGTGCAGTCTGACCTGGGAAACCCATTGTGGTAATGTTGTGACCATGGGTGAAAAATGGTAACGCCTAAACAATTGCCAAAAAACTTCTGATCATGCCTGTTGCAACAGCAGAAAAACAAAACAAAAAGCAGCAAGAAAGAAAATGAAGAAATAGCATTCAAATACTCCTACCAATCCTCTTACAGCGATCTTTAAATCCATTCCCTTAAACAGCACAACCCTAGAAATCCTGGACACTCATTTATATGGGTGAATAGATAAAACAATCGTAAACCAGTGTGAATGCTAGAAAATTGCATGCATAAGGAAATTATGTCATTTTGCCCTTCTCTGTATGGATCAATCAGTGGGCTTTTAACACTTTTGGCACCCTTGAAAATTGTTATTGGGAAGTTGGACCTGGCAAAGATGAATGGATTCCCACCTTTTTTTCACAATCAATTCCACCATTTATCAGATGTGGAGATGCCGGTGATGGACTGGGGTGTACAAATGTAAGGAATCTTACAACACCAGGTTATAGTCCAACAGTTTTATTTGAAAATAAAACTGTTGGACTATAACCTGGTGTTGTAAGATTCCTACCATTTATCAGGTGCAACCAGTCAGAAAATCTACCCCAGTTTCTTTATCGACTTCCATTTACTGGTGTCAGTTTGTGAGGAAACTAGCTGCACTGCAACTATTAGCTGGTCGCTCCAAACTTGATTATGCCCTATGTAATGGTAGGCCAAATAATATTGGCACAATGTGTAGGCGTGTTGCTATATCACATGTAGGCGTGTGTTGCTACATTAATATCAATTTAACTTTGCAAAACACCAAATTGGTTTGAAAACAATGACATCACAGTTTATAAAAACAATAATTTTATGGAGTGCCCGATATAATCAATGAGCATTATTAACATTTTTCATTTCTGTGGTTTTGATTAGTAGCTGCAGACATACAGTCAGGTCTCCCTGCTCTCTCCTTTGTCTGAATCCTCTTTTACTCCTCAGGAAGTTCCTGATAAGTTTTATTCCTCTCCCTTCCCAGTATTACATTTAGCAGAATTTTGTTTGTGTAACTAAACAAATGAATTCTTCAATAATTGTTGCTTTCTGTCACATTAGATGAAACATGGTTTCACCTTGAGCATTGCTTGCTTTAATCAGTTCCGTTGCTATCAACAATTAAAGCTTTTCTCTCTTTTAGCTTTTTTGTTGCATACCTTACCTTTCAGCCAAAATAATGCATCTGTTTAGCTGATGTTATACTGATGCTTTTCCTATCATTTTCTCTTCTCCGTGTACTTTTATCCTTTTCATAAAGCTGCGTATTATTTGTTTCAATTGACACTATCAAAGCAGAGCATTCACTTCCTCTGCTGTTACTGCATCCTTCCATATTTTGTAAGTCTCACTGAGTTTCCTATATCTACTGTTATTTGTCCCTTATGATCATCAAGGTTTATATCTTGTATTATAATTTACTGAGTGTGAAGAGCCAAGGCCCGTAGTACAGGGCACCACCCACGTTTGAAAACAGTAGAAGAACAAAGACATTGAATCAGGAGTTGTGATTAGATAATACCAAACTTAGATGGTAAAACATGAAGATTGTAGGAGGAAGGAGAGGCTGAGGAAGGTTAGGACTTCCATAGGTTTACGGTCATGGAAAAGAATGAATTGGAACAGGAGACTGTGTGACAGATCTCAATTTCCACACACGGAGGCTTTAGGCAGGAGCGAGATTGTATAGGATGATGTATTTGGAGTTTCAAAGATCAAGACAGGAAAGTTCAGAGGAGCACTGATCATAGCAGTGTTAACACAGAGAAAGGCAAGAAAGGACTGACGGAACAATTCGAGGGGAAACTAGATATCCAGGAATGTAGCTTTGGTAGATGGTCATACAATGGTAACTTGTTTAGACGTGTTTCGATTGGTTTACAGAATGTGTTTTTTTGCAGGGTATCCTGCGAGAGGCAAATATAACAACAACTTGCATTTATATAGCTCCTTTAATGTAGTAAAACATCCCAAGGGGATTCACAGGAGCGATTATTAAACAAAATTTGACACCGAGCCACATAAGGAGATATTAGGACAGGTGATCAAATGCTTGGTCAAAGAGATAGGTTTTACGGAGTGTCTTAAATGAAGAGAGAGAGGTAGAGAGGCAGAGAGGTTTAGGGAGGAAGTCCAGAGATTAGGGCCTAGGCAGCTGAAGGCACGGCCGCCAAGGGTGAAGCGATAAAAATCGGGGATGCGCAAGAGGCCAGAATTGGAGAAGCACAGAGATCTCAGAGGGTTAGGGTTGTAGGGCTAAAGTAGGTTACAGAGATAGGGAGTGGCGAGGCCATGTAGGGATTTGAAAACACGGATGAGAATTTTTAAATTGTTGCCAATGTGGGTCAGCGAGCACATGGGTGATGGGTGAACGGGACTTTGTGCGAATATAAGACAGTAGTCAGAGCAGTTCAGCAATGAGAAGACAGATATAGTATAAAAATTAGGATTGGAAGTGAGGTCTAGGAGATTAGCTGAATTACTAGGACAATCGGGGCTAGGAGAGGCTGATTGATGTGCTATTTGATGTCATTCAGAATAGCAAAGCACTTCAGCCTCATCATTAGAAGAAAGGCAGAGCTATTGCTGATGGTGAACAATGAAGTCACCAAGAATAGTGATTTCAACAGCTAGGATGTTAGAATTGATCTATTCAAATTTTATAGATAGAAAGCTGAAAAGTTCCCAAGAGTTATCAAGGTTAGAATAGTGATGGAGACAGCGAATTAATTTAGGAGGCGAGAGATAGATATTCATTTGATGAACAATTTCGTAACACAATTGATTGTTTCATGATTCAAAGACGATTGAAAACCCAATGTCCTTGTGTTCGTCTAGTTAGGACAAAATGTCAATACCATTGAGAAGGAATTTAGCAAGTGAATCACTTTTCTTCTTACAGATTGTCAGTTGATTTGGGTTATATTTAAAAGGCCATTTAAATTAATTGATGTAGAATTCTGTTTCAAAAGGTGTTGAGTAACTAAAAAAAAACTGTCAATAGACAGACCAGATTACAATATCTTCCTCTGCCTTGTTTAATCCCCTACTGGCTGGTTCATGTCTCATCCCACGCTACATCTTCTTAAGTAATAGCTCATATGTGATGTACCCTCAGTGACTCACTTCTTTTCATTCCTGTTGGCTGATTCTGGAATTCCTGCCTGTGAGATAAACACCAAAGTATATTGGATATTTCTGTGCAGTAGTTAATGTTTGTTTCTTCTGCATAAAATAACAAACCCACATAATATTTTTATACATTCCAGTCAGTATTTCAATATTTTAGAACCAAACCTTTATCATGATGATCTAAATTCTCCTTTATTATTCACATCTACTTTGTTTCAATGTCCATACAGAGTGTAAGAAAATATTATAGTATGCCACTTTAGAGAGATGTAGAGCATATGTCAGCTATATCCCCATTGGGAAGAAGGGAAATGGGAGGGATTTTTTTTTCAAAAAATATACTTTATTCATAAAATTTGCAGCAAAACATACAATACAGTTGTCATATCACATTCCAAACGTACACAATACAGATTTTACAATTTGCAGGTTAAATCAAGTACAGTTCAATGAACACATTGTACATAATTACAGTTCATGACACTCACCTTGGTCTGCTCTTGTGCACCTCTGAGCACCCAGTTTTGAGGTGGTGCAGCCGTAGGAGCAGATGACCCGTTCCCCTCTTGGTTGTGCTTAGTGTGTGGCCTGGGCACAGCAATGGAAAGTGGAAGGGGAGAAAATATAAATACCTTAAGGAGGGGAAGTATCACATTAAAATAATCTGTAAATAAAGCAGAACCACTTTCCAGAGAAACCGCACGGTCGGACAACCCCTGTGACATCATAAAAAGCCATTTTTTTTTTCAAATTCCTATTCCAATCCTGTCCATAAGTTAAATTGTTTGTGTGCATATCCCTTTCCCCAGAACGAAAGGCAAATTATCCTTGCAATTCCTGGGGGCTTGACTCTGTCGGCACTTGTGTGGCAGAGGGGACCACCTGTAGATGCAAACGTCGTCCCGAATTATGGGGACACCACCATTTACATGGCTGGGGTGGGCGCTTCACACTTGCAAAGAGTCTTCAGTGGCACCCACCAAGAATCGCTGGTTGGAATGTCAAAGTGCCACCATGCCTCTCCGATGACAGGGAAGAGGCCGACAAGGGCCCATTGGAAAATTTATTTCTTTACTCTTTTGCTCTCCATCAAGCAAGTGGATCTGTTGGGAAGGCAATTGATCCCCTTTGGTCTGGTGCTGCCTTGAGGCCCTCAGGAAACTCACACCAGCTCTGAGGCTTTATAAGGGTGGAATGGGTGGAATTTTCCAGGAAAGGCCCTGGAACTCCCCCCTGACATGCCCATTTGGCATGGGGTCGGGGGGGTGGGGGTGGGTGGTGTGACAAGAAAATGATCTGCTCATTTGAAGGGGCACTGTGAGCAGGGTGGAATCTAGATGGAATCAAGTTCCCCCTGTGAGGTGGAAAACATTAACTCTTTCTGTATCCCAAGAATTTCAGGACAAATTGTTTGTACTTGAAAAAAGTTGAGTGGACTAAATAATGAAAGGGGTGGCAATTGTGAAAACTGAGAATTCTCCAGAATAAGACAAGGGGCTAAGAGAAAAGCCAGCCTAGTACGAGCCTTCAACTGAAACAGAATAGGGATGAGACCTGCCTCATCCTGAGATCATTGGAGGGAAACATACTGCAGCTCTGGAATGGGAGCAGCTCATTTGAGATGGAGACTATTGTGAAGTCTTGGTAAATCAGTAAAGTAGGAAGCTGCTTTGAGTGAATAATATTGTTAGTACCTGTACCAAAGGAACTAGTTATGTGTGAATTTAAACATCTAAATTGTTACCCCTGCATTAGAACTGATAACAATGACATAATTTAACTGGTACACTGATGTGGATGAATATTTTAAGTTGTATTCTGCTGCAATTCTTTTATTGAATTCCATAATACTTAACTAAGTGCCTCTTGCAAAATTCCAACTTAGATCTTTTTCTTTATTTTTAAGACATAAAAATTGAACATTCTTTGAATTAAATTTCATGTCTTTTTATATTTCTTCAGCCTGTCAATCATGATGCCATTACTCTATTCATCAAAGGGTCGATGGCAACTTCATTTTAACAATTAGAAAAGAACAGCCAATCCTAGCAACTATCTCTCTCTTCATCCCTTTCATTCTTTCCTTCATTGATTATTGACTCTTGTCCCATTATTTCATTGTTTCTCTAAATGACTACTTACATATCCTCTCTTGTGTGTTGTCACTCAGCATTTCATTCCTTACTGGTTGGTCGCATTACTACAGTAAAACCTGATATCAATTTCAAAACATTTGAAGCACGGAATCTGTCATGTTTGGATTACTGTGGTGGGAATATAATGAGTGGAAAGTACAAAGCTGAGCGTTCAGTCTGGTTTTAAATTTTAAAAGGAATTAAACATTTTTTTATTTCTACCTAACAGGGAATTAGGAAATGGCAGAGACGTTGAACAAATATTTTGTATCTGTCTTCACGGTAGAATACACAAAAAACATACCAGAAATTGTGGGGAACCAAGAGTCTAATGAGAGTGAGAAACTTAAATTAATTAATATTAGTAATAAAAAAGTACCAGAGAAATTAATGGGACTAAAAGCTGGCAAATCCCTGGACCTGATGGCCTACTCGTAGGGTTCTAAAAGAGGTGGCTGCAGAGATAGTGGATGCATTGGTTATGATCTTCTAATATTCCCTCGATTCTAGAATGGTCCCAGTGAATTGGAAGGTAGCAAATGTAACCCTGCTATTCACAAAAGGAGGGAGAGAGAAAACAGGGAACTACAGGCCAGTTAGCCTGACATCAGTCATCGGGAAAATGATGGAATCTATTATTAAGGATGTGGTTACGGGGCACTGAGAAAATCATAATACGGTTAGGCAGAGTCAACAGGATTTTATGAAAAGGAAATCGTATTTGACAAATCTATTAGAGTTTTTTGAGGATGTAACTACCAGGGTAGATAAAGGGGAACCAGTGGATGTCGTATATTGAGATTTTTAAAAGGCATTTGGTAAGGTGCCATACAAAAGGTTGTTACACAAGACAAGGGCTCATGGGGTTGGGTGTAACATATTAGCATGAATAGAGGATTGATTAACGGGGAGAAAACAGAGAATGGGAATAAACGGGTCATTCCCAGGTTGGCAGGCTGTAACTAGTGGAGTGCCGCAAGGATCAGTGCTTGGGCCTCAGCTATTTACAATCTATATTAATGACTTAGATGAAGGGACTGAGGTGTAATGTATCCAAGTTTGTTGATGATACAAAGCTAGATGGGAAAGTAAGCTGTGAGGAGGATACAATGGGCATGATTTTAACATGGCAGCGGGATCCTAGCCGGGGGTGGCGGTCAATAATCGGGTGGGAAACCCAGAGAAAAAAATCGTGTGTTTTCCTGAGTGATCGCGACTAAATTGACGCCACTTAACTGAACTTCCGGGTTTCGCGTCCTCAAGCTGCGCAGTGGGTGGACTGTGCACTCGCATGACCCGTTTAAAGCCCACTATTTAAAGGGCCACTCCAACAATGCATTTTGAGGAGAAAGGAGCCTACAATCACCATGCACCATTCCAGAGCTAAGCCAGCACCTAGGTTCTCTGATGCTGTCCTGGAGACATTGCTGGGCGCAGTGAGAAGCAGTAGGGAGATGCTTTACCCAGCAGACAGGAGGAAGAAATCTGGGTCTGCCATGAGGAAGGCGTGGCTGGAGGTGGCAGACCAGGTCAGCAGCAGGAGCACGGTGTCCCGGTCATGGGTTCAATGCAGAAAGGGATTTAATAACCTAACCAGGTCAGGAAGTGAGTACAGTTACTGATTCACCTGCACTGTGTGGTGATCACACCCCATCCCCCTCCTCACACTGCTCTGTGAACCCAACTCCATCACATCACTCCTCACACCCACTTAAGGCTCAGCCTCGACTTACCTTCATTTTCTCTGCACTTCTTCACCCCCCCATTTGTGCACCCACCTCTCCCACTCACCCCAATCCTGATGCAATGTGATCAATCTGTCTGACAGTCACCCTCTAATGCATCTGTTTCATTGTCATCCTGACCCAAAGCAATGCATCCATCGAATGACCATGTCACCCTCCCTCACTCGCACGTCTGTATTTTCTCCCCTTGTCGGAGAAGAGAACGCAAAATGCAATGGAGAGGATGAGGACTGGAGGGGAGCCTCCACAAATAGTGGCCCTCAAACAGGCGGAGGAGGAGGCGTTGGATATAAGTCATACGGTGGAGTGCCAGGCTGTTGGGGACGCCGAGACTGGCTCCCCGCAAACGTCTGGTGACAGAACTTTAACATCCCTCACTCACAACATGGATTGATGTTATCAATGATCGACCTGTTGCACACCTCAGGATGCTCATCACAACATTACTTCTGCGATGATTCTTAATATTGATATATGTTCTCTTCCAGGGGTGTCACGGACCGAAGACGTGGACGAGGGCGATTCCTCAGAGGAGCTCCCTGCCTCTGAGGGCGCATCGTCACATCTTAGTGAGCCATCCACCAGCGCAGATACTCACACCTCGGTGGGTCCTATTAGAGAGGTAGTTGGGTTGTCACCTGGTGAATCACCACAAACAAGTGAGCACGAGCGGACACTGGTTGCAGGGGCAGCACTGGAGAATCCGTGTCAGTGGGCGCACTCCTCTCCAAGCTCAGCTGAACCCGTGGGCCACCCTTGAGAAGGAGAATGATTGAGGTACAGACACACCTTTGCGACATACTGGAACAGGTGCCACGCACACTCTCCACCATAGCGGAGAGGATGGAGGAGTCCAACTCCATCGCTAGCGGATTGGTGGCGCAGGTAAGTGCGGCAATGTCTGTGATGGAGAGAATGGCAGCCTCCATTGAGCTTCAAGCACATAGATGAGTCCATTCAGATCCTGGCAGCGGCCCGTGCGGACTCAGGGTGAAATACATTCTGCTGCCTTAAACAGGCAGACAGATACACTAGCACTGGCCTTACAAGGCATCACACATGTCCTTCAAACTGTTGTCCAGCAGGATGGTGGGAGTAATGTGGGCCTGGCCCAGGAGAGGGATGATGGTGAAAGGGGACATGGAAGTGGGGACGCCACTCAAAGCACTCTCATGTCTCACCCATTGCCCCCCTCTCAACCAGTACCCGCAATGCTGTCTCCTCTACAGATGGTCGAGTCTGCCCCTGCACAGGTGCAGGTGGACCAGTTTTGGAGGGGCCCTCACGGGCTCCCAAACCCGTTGAAGTACCTCGCAAAGTTGCTCCTGTACCTCCATCATTCATAGGCTGAACGAATCTAAGCAGTCCAGGCATGAATCTCAGCAACCTGCCACTACCTCTCCTTCAGCCACAGGGGATGCATCACGTAGAAGCTGCAGGAAGAGGAAGTTGAAGGCTTTGTAATCACCAAGGGTGTCTGACAGATTGTCATGTTTTTCATTTATATTTATTTGGTTTATGTTAAAATTACATTAAATGTTATGATTCTCACCACCACTGCCACGTCTTGCCCATTCTTGAGTCCCTTTTGTGAAAGTGCCCTTACATGTGGTTGCTCATGAAAGGCGTAACTTGATGCCACTCATTGGGTGCATTTACAATGGGTGTATGTGTCGTTGTGTGACTGTTTTGTACAACCTGAGGTGGGGGGGTTGGCTTGTGGTTGTTGTGGTCTGAGTATTGACTATAGTCACTTTGCAGATCTCCCTATGAGAATCTATCAAATATGAATGACTCCCTGGCATGACGAGCAGCCAAGTGAGATGCTGCACTGCCGATGGTTCACATATCGTCGTCTTCTCATCCTCCTCCTCCTCCTCCTCCTTCTTATCCTCCTCATCGTCTTTATCAATGTTGATGGTAGGTGCGGCTGCTTGTGGGGCGCAAGGGACCTCATCCACCTGTAACCCTCTCTGCTGAGCGATGTTGTGCAGGACACAACACACGACTATTGTTCTACACACCTTCGCCGGTGAATAATGAAAGGCTCCCCCAGATTGATCCAGGCACTGGAAGTGCATCTTCAGCATTCCTATGGCTTATCCTATGACAGACCTGGTGGTGATGTGACTGTCGTCGTACCGCTGCTATGCCTCGCTCGTGGGGTTCCTCACAAGTGTCATAAGCAGGGGGTAGCCCTTATCTCCAAGGGGCCAGCCCTTAAGTGTATCTTGTGCATGGAAGAGGGCCAGGATGTTGGACTCGCGCAAAATGAATGAATCATGGCAGCTGCCAGGGAATTTGGCTCATACCTGCAGAAACCTCCTCCGGTGGTCGCAAATCACCTTGATGGAGTGAAATCCTTTTTGGTTGATGAACATTCCTGACTCATGTGGAGGTGCTCGGGTTGCTACGTGTGTGCAATCAATTGCGCCCTGTACCCGTGGGAAGCCAGCCAGCGAGTGGAAATCCACTGCCCTCTCAGTCTGGCTGATGACATCGATGGGGGAGTTGACGTAGTCGGATGCCCTGGAAAACAATCCATCCGTGACCTGTCGTGTACACTTATGGGCAGACGACTGAGAAATCCTGGTGATGTCACCGGTGGCGCCCTGGAAGGATCCGGAGGCGAAGAAGTTGAGGGCAGTGGTGACTTTAACTGCGATGGGCAATGCATGGCCACCAGGCCCAGCTGGGAGCAGCTCTACATGAAGGAGCCTGCAGATGTCTGCGACCACCTGGTGACTCACTCTCAGCCTTCGTAGGCACTGCTCCTCAGAGAGGTCCAGGAAGCTCAGCCTCTGCCTATAGACCCTCTCAGGGTCCTGCGACGTCAGCCCCTCAGTTGTTCCTCTCTCTGCTCTCCTGCAGGTCCCTGTGGCGCACCTCTGTCTTGTGGAGCTGCAACTCCCAGAACTGCACGCCGTGCCTGCCTTGGATGCTGATGTGTCTCCTCCTCAGATGTACTGCTGAATACATCCATTGCGCCCCCCCATCCTGATGGTGTCAGTTTGAGGGGGTCCAAAATGCAGGCAAATATGTCGGAACAGAAGAATTCTGAGTGTGATCAAAGAAATCTGAGTCTAAACACTAAGAAATCCCAGTGAAATGTTTGTCTGAGAGAACTGCTTGCCCTGCTGCAAAAACTTACCTTTTATCCCCATATGTCAATCACTGGTTTAAATGTCCAAACGGCTGCCGGCTACAACCCGCTCCCGTTTCTATGGCGTGTTTCAGAGGCCATGGGAGATACGTTCAGGCAGAGTTAAAATTGTTTGTCTGCCTCAATCCCCACAAATTTAATTGATTTAAGTACTTCAACAATCTTAATTCCCCCTTTAAATGCCATCCTGCCGGTTTTAATTGCCGGCGGGACTTCTGGGTTTCCAACGCGCTCACGCACCCGGATGTGTCTGGGTGAAACTCATTTTTCAGTGCACTGGAGCCTGGACCCGTTCCCGCTCCAAACTTTTAAAATCTTTACTGCCCCCCCGCCCACCCCCAACCTACCCGTTCTTCGGGGTTAAGATCATGCCCAGAGAGTCTGCAAAGGGATGTAGACAGGTTAAGTGAGTGGGTAAGAAGGTGGCAGGTGGAGTATTATTGGGAAATGTGAGGTTATTCACTTTGGTAGGAAGAATAAAAAAACAGAAATGTTTTTAAATGGTGAGAAACTATTAAATTGGTGTTGAGAGAGATTTGGATGTCCTTGTACACGAAGCATAGAAAGTTAACTTGCAGGTACAGCAAGCAATTAGGAAGGCAAAAGGTATAATAGCCTTTATTGCAAGGGCGTTAGAGTACAAGAGAAAGGAAATCTTGCTGCAATTGTACAGGGCTTTGGTGAGACCACACCTGAAGTACTGTGTACAGTTTTGGTCTCCTTACCCAAGGAAGGATATTCTTGCCTTAGAGGTGGTGCAACGAAGGTTCACTAGATTGATTCCTGGGATGAGAGGGTTGTCCTATGGGGAGAGATTGAGTAGAATGGGAGTTTAGAAGAATGAGAGGTGATCTCATTGAAACATATAAGATTCTAAGAGGGCTTGACAGGGTAAATGCTGAGAGGTTGTTTCCCCTGGCTGGAGAGTCTAGAACTGGGGGACATAGTCGCAGGATAAGGGGTCGGACATTTAGGACTGAGATGAGGAAGAATTTCTTCACTCAGAGGGTTTTGAATCTATGGAATTCTTTACCCCAGAGGGCTGTGGATATTCAGCCTTTGAGTATATTCAAGACTGAGATTGATAGATTTTTGGACTCTAAGGGAATCAAGGGATATGGGGATCGGGCGGGAAAGTGGAGTTAAGGTTGAAGATCAGCCATGATCTTATCGAATGGCGGAGCAGGCTCGAGGGGCCTTATGACTTCCTATTTCTTATGTTCTTATGTACCTTCCTTCATAGAGGTAGTTTCCTTATGCTGATATCATTAGTGACACCGGGGTTAGTTGACTAACAGGTATAGACATTTCCTTCCACTCTCTCCACAGTGATCTCCAAAAACTGTACAAGTGCATCCATAAGTCAGACTTTCAGCAACACTGATATTTTCCAGTGCTACTCATCAATCTACATAGGCATTGATTCACTTATGACTCACTTAGTGAGCTGCCAAGTGAGACATTACATGGTAGTGAGCAGGCTTAGTATCAGTAGTGATCAATTGTTGCTTTATCAAACCTCAATATTACTGGTGCAGAAACAACACCCTGGTCACCATTCCTAGTCAGAGTCATGGGCATCTAGCAATGGGTCTTCTCTAGCTACTAAACTTTAGTAAAATATACCTCATCTTTCTATACCTGTTTTTTTTCCTTCTTGCCAATTTTCTGCTCCTTCTCCTGAAGGCATTGACTTCTTGCTGAGCTTGACTTCTGCGTCCACTGGTCATCCTCTGGTATCCAGACCAGACAGCCAATTGTCATGCCAGCAGGTTATTTGGTCATAGGAAGCATCATCACCAAGCCCAGTCCAGCCCTCACCCAATATCCACACGTATACTTCCTGCAAAGGTGGCTGGACAATGATTAGGAGTGAAAACCTTTGCCGAGGTGAGATCAGCGCACTCAGAGTAGACTGAGCATCAAACCTGGGACCTTCCTGGTCTGTATAGCTCAGCTACTCACTGGATAACTGCTGTGCCATTGGGAGAAGCCTTGTTTCTTTATTTTAACCTGTCCTTGCATGTCAAACTGATTTAACCTTTTTCTAAGCATCTCTCACTCAATCAACCTTCATTATTCCTCCCTTCATTGTCTGCTTTTTAAACTTTAATGGCGTTCGTTCTTCGCCATACTCCTTAGTGTAAGCAAAATTACTCAACAAGCATATTCCTAGATTCCTTTTGACTACATTCGCGATGCTGAGAACGTCGTGGATAGCACATTTAGTGAGATGGTCACACCGCAGGTAAAGGTTGTACAGGCAGGTAGTAATTGGGTGACCACCAGGCAGAGTAAGAGGAGCAGGCAGGCAGTGCAGGGGTCCCCTGTGGCCGTCCCCCTCTCAAACAAATATACCGCTTTGGATATTGTTGAGGGGGATGACTTATCAGGGGAAGGCAGCAGCAGCCAACTTCCTGGCAACAGGGGTAGCTCTGCTGCACAGGCTGGGAGGAAAAAGAGTGGAAGAGCTACAGTGGTAGGGGATTCTATCGTAAGGGGAACAGACAGGCGTTTCTGTGGCCGTAAACGTGACTCCAGGATGGTTTGTTGCCTCCCTGGTGCCAGGGTCATGGATGTCACTGAGCGGCTACAGGGCATTCTCAAGGGGGAGGGTGAGCAGGCAGAGGTCGTGGTCCACATTGGGACCAACGACATAGGTAGGAAGGGAGATGAGGTCCTGCATCAAGAATTGAGGGAGCTAGGTAGCAGATTAAAGAGCAGGACCTCAAAGGTTGTAATCTCTGGATTACTCCCAGTGCCACGGGCTAGTGAGTATAGAAATAGGAGGATAGAACAGATGAATGCGTGGCTAAAGAGTTGGTGCAGGAGGGAGGGTTTCAGTTTCCTGGATCACTGGGCCTGCTTCTGGGGAAGGTGGGACTTGTACAAGTCGGACGGGTTGCACCTGAACCAGAGCGGGACAAATATCCTTGCGGGGAGGTTTGCTAGCACTGTTGGGGGGGGTTTAAACTAACTTGGCAGGGGGATGGGATACAGAGTGGAGCTACAATAGGGGGTGATGTGCAGCCAAATATAGAGAAAAAAACAAGTCAGCTTGGAAGACAGGGCAAATATGTGAGGGCAAGGCTGGATGGCATCTATTTTAATGCAAGGAGTCTTGCGAATAAGGTGGATGAACTGAAGGTGTTGATAAACACATGGGAGTATGATATTGTTGCTGTCACAGAGACATGGTTGAGGGAGGGGCAAGACTGGCAGCTCAATATTCCGGGGTACAGAATCTTCAGGCGAGACAGAGGGGGAGGTATAAGAGGAGGGGGGGTCGCAATATTAATTAAAGAATCAATTACTGCCATAAGGAGGGATGATATATTAGCAGGTTCCTCTAATGAGGCCATATGGGTGGAGCTTAAAAACAAAAAGGGGGCAAGCACTTTGATGGGAGTGTACTATAGGCCCCCAAACAGTCAGGGGGAGATAGAGGAACAGATATGTAGGCAAATCTCAGAAAATTGTGCAAATAATAGGGTAATAATAGTGGGGGATTTCAACTTCCCCAATATTAACTGGGATACTCAGAGTGTAAAAGGCTTAGAGGGTACAAAATTCTTAACGTGCATCCAGGAGAGCTTTTTGAGCCAGCATGTAGAAAGTCCTACAAGAGAGGGGGCGGTACTGGACCTAATTCTAGGGAATGTGGCCGGCCAAGTGGAAGAAGTGCTAGTAGGTGAGCACTTTGGTGACAGTGACCATAATTCGGTGAGATTTAAGGTGGTCATGGAAAAGGATAGGGAGGGGCCAGAAATAAAAGTTCTAAATTGGGGGAAGGCCGATTTTAATAGGATAAGGCAGGATCTGGCCAAAATGGACTGGGATCAGCTGCTTGTAGGAAAATCCGCATCGGTGCAATGGGAGTCTTTCAGAAGGGAGATTGAGACCATACAATGGCAACATGTTCCCGTAAAGGTCAAGGGTGGTTCCAAGAACTCCAGGGAACCTTGGATGTCAGGGGATATACGAGAATGGATTAGGAAAAAAAGGAGGGCTTTTGGCAGATACAAAAGGCGAAAGATGGAGGAAGCCCTAGAGGAGTACAAAAAGTGCAGGGGGATACTTAAAAAAGAAATTAGGAGATCAAGGAGGGGCCATGAAATAACACTGACGAGCAAAATAAAGGAAAATCCTAAGATGTTTTATAAGTATATTAAGGGTAAGAGGATGACTAGGGAAAAAATAGGGCCCATTAGGGACAAAAATGGCAATCTGTGTGTGGAGCCGGCAGATGTAGGAGGGGTTCTAAATGAATTTTTTGCATCTGTTTTCACTATGGAGAAGGACGATGTAGACATAGAAATACGGCAGGGGGACTGTGATATACTCGAACATATTAACATCGAGCGGGAGGAGGTATTGGCGGTTTTAGCAGGCCTAAAAATGGATAAATCCCCAGGCCCAGACGAAATGTATCCCAGGCTACTGTGTGAGGCAAAGGAGGAGATTGCGGGGGCTCTGACACATATATTCAGAACCTCTCTGGCCACAGGGGATGTGCCAGAGGACTGGAGAACCGCTAATGTAATACCATTATTCAAGAAGGGGAGTAGGGAAAATCCGGGGAACTACAGGCCAGTGAGCCTAACATCAGTGGTAGGAAAATTATTGGAAAAAATTCTGAAGGACAAAATTAGTCTCCACTTGGAGAAGCAAGGATTAATCAGGGATAGTCAACATGGCTTTGTCAAGGGAAGATCATGTCTGACTAATTTGATTGAATTTTTTGAGGGGGTGACTAGGCGTGTGGATGAGGGTAACGCAGTGGATGTGGTATACATGGATTTCAGTAAGGCCTTCGATAAAGTCCCCCACAGGAGACTGGTCAAGAAGGTACGAGCCCATGGAATCCAGGGTGCCTTGGCACTTTGGATACAAAACTGGCTTAGTGGCAGAAGGCAGAGGGTGATGGTCGAAGGTTGTTTTTGTGACTGGAAGCCTGTGGCCAGTGGGGTACCACAGGGATCGGTGCTGGGTCCCTTGCTGTTTGTGGTCTACATTAATGACTTGGATATGAATGTAAAAGGTATGATCAGTAAGTTCGCTGATGATACAAAGATTGGTAGGGTGGTAAATAGCGAGGAGGATAGCCTCAGTCTGCAGGACGATATAGATGGGTTGGTCAGATGGGCGGAACAGTGGCAAATGGAATTTAACCCGGAAAAGTGCGAGGTGATGCACTTTGGAGGGACTAACAAGGCAAGGGAATACACAATGAATGGGAGGACCCTCGGCAAGACAGAGGGTCAGAAGGATCTTGGTGTGCAAGTTCACAGATCCCTGAAGGCGGCGGAACAGGTAGATAAGGTGGTAAAGAAGGCATATGGGATACTTGCCTTTATTAGCCGAGGCATAGAATATAAGAGCAAGGAGGTTATGATGGAGCTGTATAAAACACTGGTTAGGCCACAGCTGAAGTACTGTGTGCAGTTCTGGTCGCCACACTACAGGAAGGATGTGATCGCTTTGGAGAGGGTGCAGAGGAGATTCACCAGGATGTTACCAGGGCTGGAGCGCTTCAGCTATGAAGAGAGACTGGGAAGATTGGGTTTGTTTTCCTTGGAGCAGAGGAGGCTGAGGGGGGACATGATTGAGGTGTACAAAATTATGAGGGGCACAGATAGGATGGATACTTAGGAGCTTTTTCTCTTCGTTGAGGGTTCTATAACAAGGGGACATAGATTCAAGGTAAAAGGCAGGAGGTTTAGAGGGGATTTGAGAAAGAACTTTTTCACCCAGAGGGTGGTTGGAGTCTGGAACTCACTGTCTGAAAGGGTTGTGGAGGCAGGAACCCTCACAACATTCAAGAAGCATTTGGATGAGCACTTGAAATGCCATAGCATACAAGGCTACGGACCAAATGCTGGAATATGGGATTAGAGTAGACAGGGCTGATGGCCGGCGCGGACACGATGGGCCGAAGGGCCTCTATCCGTGCTGTATAACTCGATGACTCTATGACTCTATGACTCTATTGCGGGGGCTCTAACACATATATTCAGAACCTCTCTGGCCACAGGGGATGTGCCAGAGGACTGGAGAACCGCTAATGTAGTACCATTATTCAAGAAGGGGAGTAGGGAAAAACCGGGGAACTACAGGCCAGTGAGCCTAACAGCAGTGGTAGGAAAATTATTGGAAAAAATTCTGAAGGACAAAATTAGTCTCCACTTGGAGAAGCAAGGATTAATCAGGGATAGTCAACATGGCTTTGTCAAGGGAAGATCATGTCTGACTAATTTGATTGAATTTTTTGAGGGGGTGACTAGGCGTGTGGATGAGGGTAACGCAGTGGATGTGGTATACATGGATTTCAGTAAGGCCTTTGATAAAGTCCCGCACAGGAGACTGGTCAAGAAGGTACGAGCCCATGGAATCCAGGGTGCCTTGGCACTTTGGATACAAAACTGGCTCAGTGGCAGAAGGCAGAGGGTGATGGTCGAAGGTTGTTTTTGTGACTGGAAGCCTGTGGCCAGTGGGGTACCACAGGGATCGGTGCTGGGTTCCTTGCTGTTTGTGGTCTACATTAATGACTTGGATATGAATGTAAAAGGTATGATCAGTAAGTTCGCTGATGATACAAAAATTGGTAGGGTGGTAAATAGCGAGGAGGATAGCCTCAGTCTGCAGGACGATATAGATGGGTTTGTCAGATGGGCGGAACAGTGGCAAATGGAATTTAACCCGGAAAAGTGCGAGTTGATGCACTTTGGAGGGACTAACAAGGCAAGGGAATACACAATGAATGGGAGGACCCTAGGCAAGACAGAGGGTCAGAAGGATCTTGGTGTGCAAGTTCACAGATCCCTGAAGGCGGCGGAACAGGTAGATAAGGTGGTAAAGAAGGCATATGGGATACTTGCCTTTATTAGCCGAGGCATAGAATATAAGAGCAAGGAGGTTATGATGGAGCTGTATAAAACACTGGTTAGGCCACAGCTGGAGTACTGTGTGCAGTTCTGGTCGCCACACTACAGGAAGGATGTGATCGCTTTGGAGAGGGTGCAGAGGAGATTCACCAGGATGTTACCAGGGCTGGAGCGCTTCAGCTATGAAGAGAGACTGGGAAGATTGGGTTTGTTTTCCTTGGAGCAGAGGAGGCTGAGGGGGGACATGATTGAGGTGTACAAAATTATGAGGGGCACAGATAGGATGGATACTAAGGAGCTTTTTCCCTTCGTTGAGGGTTCTATAACAAGGGGACATAGATTCAAGGTAAAAGGCGGGAGGTTTAGAGGGGATTTGAGAAAGAACTTTTTCACCCAGAGGGTGGTTGGAGTCTGGAATTCACTGCCTGAAAGGGTTGTGGAGGCAGGAACCCTCACAACATTCAAGAAGCATTTGGATGAGCACTTGAAATGCCATAGCATACAAGGCTACGGACCAAATGCTGGAATATGGGATTAAAGTAGACAGGGCTTGATGGCCGGCGCGGACACGATGGGCCGAAGGGCCTCTATCCGTGCTGTATGACTCTATGACTCTATGACTCTACATACGAATGCAGAGTAGGTGAAAGTAATCTATAAACCTTAAACATACATAGAGGAGAAGTGATGGCAACTATCATCACCATAATCAAAACCCAATAGGGTCGGTAGCAAAAATTCCAATGACGTCATCAATCAACAGCTACAATGAGTTTTACCACATAGGTACATGGAACACTGCATCAAATCTGGATCACAATCTCCATATACAAGTTAATACTTTAGCAACAAGTTCCTCTGCCTCAGAATTTCACCGTTCTTTCCTGTGTATTCATTGCACACGCTGGTATCAGATGTACTGGTATCAGAAGGCGGTCTATACAGGTTATGTGTTCTAGGTTTCTTCTGTGATCTCTGCATAGAGGACCAAATGGCTCTGGTTGGTGCTTCCATCTGGATAAAAACATAAACAGCATGCTGATTAAAATGACTTATTAATTTTTTGGGGCACCGGATGACTTTTTATCAATGTTAATGACGTTAGAAGAAAAAGGAGCAGTGGGGATTGTCGCCCTAATAGATCATTGGGAATTATTTTACTTCCTTTTTTGTCTTTATTTTTTTTTCTCTACGTGTTTTGTTGTGAAGGAAATGGAACCATTTTTAAAAAAACTTGTTCGAATTTTCTCCCTTTGCCACAATCTGCTGAAACTGGTGCTTGTGCTGCAATACATTCCACATGGTGGCCATCCATGATCTCAGCCAAGAATCCGTTGTTAAAGTACTGGCCTGCACGGTGAGGTATTCGACTCTAGGAAGGCAGCACAGTCAAGTCTGATCCAGTTCCTCATTTGCTGTCCACATGCATGTACTTCCGTCTGGGATCACTAGGCAACGATTAGGAGCAGAAACTCTGGATGATTTTTCTCTTCCTTAGCCCAGAGACACCAAGGCCACTGTAGCATCTCCCCAGCTGCCAGGTCTGTGATCAACTAACTTAGCCAGGGATAGATCATTGGACAGTCCTAGACTTTATGGCTCAGTACCATAATACTTGATACATTTAATCCACTGAGCAATTCAGGGATTCCATTCTTGACATAAATTTGACACAAGTTCTTTTATTGCACTTGATTTATTGGAAGTACTGCTTGTTAGTGATATTCTAATTCACTTTTTCTCATTTATGGCTGTTAGTCTTACTAATTGCAAATTAATGACATTTGATCAAGGATATTTTAAATAGAATTCTTATTTCTAGCTATTGTTGATTTGGTTTAAAATTGATTTGCATGTTAATTATTCTGCCTCAATTCTCAGGAGAAGTATAATAATCTTGTGCGTTATTGTTTTATAGGCTTATTTTTTGGACGTTCCTTCATTCAAAGAATTGTAAGTATCATTTGTACTGGATTGTAATCAACTGCTGATATAATAGAACAGTAAAATTGAAATGAAATATTATTTTTGCTTTTCCAAATCGAATCGGTAACATCTAAAGCAGAATATACATCTATTTGACAGAATTTTAAGTATATTTACACTTTGATCGATGAAAAATGAATCTGTTCATTCAAAGAAATTGCATTTTGGATTAATTAATGGCAAAATGTTGTATCTATATGTTATTTAAAATATTATATAAGGTGCATACTTCCTGTCCACAAGCCTTATTTCCTGATATTATGAATTTTGCTTACACTTTTGTCAATATTTACCATTGTAAATTGTACTGTCAACATTTATCATTCAATTTTGCTATGTCAACTGTCAGTGTAGTTGTAGCTTCTTGCCACTAGGTGGCCCAGCAGAACAAGTTTGTTAAGTCTCTCTCCCAACTCTATCACCATCTTGCATATAAGGAAAACATTTTTATTCATCAACCAGCCATGGACAATGCCGAGGGCAATTTACTACGAGTATATATATATATATTTCAAAGTCATGGAAATGTGCTGTAGTGTTTGGAAAGACTCAATTAAAACTCAGTAAGTATTGATCTTGTCATTCAAATCCACAACTTATACATTTGTTAACATTATTTCAGCAGAGGTAAAATGGAAGCTATATTTTCAGATATGAGCTTGGATTTTCGGTGATCACTACTAGAAGTGTATTGGGGTGGCACTTCTACCCATCCAACATGATGAGCACCGGTTCCACTATAACTTCTGGGGTCAGTCTTATTTGAATAATATAGGCAAGCTTCAGGTGTTGGAATAGCCTCCGATTGGGAGCTTGCACATTTGAGGGCAGGAAATAGTATGTTGCTTATCTTAAAGGGGCAGCATTATCCAAAGACCTTTTGCTATCAAGCACAACAAATATCTGCTTCATACAGTGTCTCAACTGCCTGATGCAGAACACAGGAGCCTACCTCCAGTTTGCTGAGGCAAATGAAGACATGTTCCTGCAGGAGGTTAGCAACAGGAAGGAGTGCTTTTTGGAACATGAAGACTGGAGCAGTAAGTCCATGACCCCTACGCATTGCCTCTTGGTGCAGATTGAAATTTAATGACCTTATTAGCTCAGGCTAACAGGAGTCAGCCACATCTTCTCAGAATGCACTATGCTATGAATGTTTACCACTTACAATGGCCTCCCTTCATATTGTTTTCAAGTCCATCAATTGTTTACCATCAGTGCCTGTGAGGTAATTTGGTACCCTTTACCTGGAAGTGCTCCTTCACTTACATCCTTACATGCATTCACCCCAGAGAAAGCCTCATATCAAACGGTGCTTGCAACAGTCCTCAAACCTGATACAGGTTGCATGTTGACACCTGGTAGTTATTCCGTGTCATGGTAACTGAAGGTTATTTGGCCCTTTTACATGACATAGAGTCTACAGCACAGAAACAGGCCATTCGGCCCAACTGGTCTCTGCCGGCATTTATGCTGTACACGAGCCTTTTCCCACCCTATTACATCTAACCCTATCAGCAAACCCTTCTACTCTCCCTCATGTACTTATCTAGCTTCCCCTTAAATGCATCTATGCCACTCGCCTCAACTACTCCTTGTGGTAGCGAGTTTCACATTCTTACCATTCTTTGGGTGAAGAAGTTTCTCCTGAATTCCTTATTGGATTTATTGCTGACTGTCTTATATTTATGGCCCCTAGTGTTGAACAAATGGAAACATCTTGTCTCAGGTCACCCCTCAGCCTTCTCTTTTCTAGAGAAAAGAGCTCCAGCCTGTTCAGCCTTTCCTGATAAGTATATCCCCTCAGTTCTGGGAGGCACCAGGCGAGCTGTGTTGGGTTGCCAAACTGGCTTCCCAACGCAGCTCGCCAGCTTGAAGGCTGGAAATCGACCCCATTCTCTTCATGTTTTTCTTAGTTTAGGCCAGAAGATTATGAGGAAGATTTCCCCCTCTCTAACTCCACAGGATTGCTAATGGGAATGTAGACAGTTTTCTGGAATCTTTGCTGCCTTCACACTGCAGCTCCTGCAGCCAAAGAATTAAAAAAAACCTACTGACAGACTGGTAGCTTGATTTGCAATATTTCACCTGGCTACTCCCAACCCACTTTTTTCTTGAAAAAATGTTACCAAGTTTTTTTGATAGTCGATAGAGAGAATCTATTTCCTCTGGTGGGGGAGTCCAGAACAAGGAGGCATAACCTTAAAATTAGAGCTAGGCCGTTCAGGGGTGATGTCAGGAAGCACTTCTTCACACAAAGAGTAGTGAAAATCTGGAACTCCCTTCCCCCAAAAAGCTGTTGAGGCTGGGGGTCAATTGAAAATTTCAAAACTGAGATTGATAGATTTTTGCTAGGCAAGGGTATTAAGGGTTACGGACCCAAGACAGGAAGATGGTGTTAAGATACAGATCAACCATAATCTAATTGAATGGCGGAACAGGCTCGAGGGGATGAATGGCCTACTCCTGTTCCTATGTTCCTAATTCCCATATTCAGAATTTGGATTGTATCAATTAAAAATACAGTTTTCAGTGCTCGCTTTCTGAAAGGGCAGAAAATTACTTAAAGCCAGCACCTAAATGCAGCTGTGCGACAGCAGTTTAATCTGGCCTAAAAGGATGGCCAGAAATATACGATTTGAGCAAGAATCCTGCAAAATGGACCCCCATCTGATTTCTGGGCCCCCCACACGCAATGGTGGCCTGATTTTGCTGACTGGAACATTTTCCCTATTACCTTTAACTGATGTCTGGGGGTAAGCAAGATTTTACAACACATTTGTTCCAGATTTTGAAAAGGTGAGATTTTTTTTAAAGTACTAAACAAATCTGTTTTGAAATGTTCTGACTCTGAGTTTTAAGTTCCCTCTTTTCATCTAAGTTATGGATAATAAAATCAAAGCTAACACGTAACTTTCAATTTTCTTGGAAAGTGTTGTTCCTCTAATATTTTTCAAATTTTGTAATGATGCTGAAGTGTGATTTGGAGTTGAACTCATGCTAATTTCCCCTCTCTCCTGTCACCTGGTGATGTACCCGACTGATTTCAGCAACTTGCCACCTTAAGGAAGTCAGAGTGCGACTATCAGCGTCTAAATCCTGGTATCCAATCTAGTGGTAGAATGCACTGCACCTTACAGTCCTCCAAATGGATTACCATTTTAATGATAAACTTAGCTGTTTCCTCGTTGGATGGTAGGAGACGTCGAGATTGATTTTAACCCTACTGGCCCTGCGAGCAGGCAGTTAAAATTGACTTACCCAATGATGTCCTGCCTGAATCCCGCCATCTTCAGTTGTAATCTGCTCTTCTGAGCAGGCAGCAAAGGCGCCCGCCTGAAGCGGGCAGGGTTCTTCTTTAAATATGCAGATCAGAGCCCTTTGACATCATCGGACTCTAACCTCAGTTTTAACTCCCACCAGGGGGAAGTCAGAAGAGGATCGGAAGCAGAAGAGGCCATTCAAGGTAAGTTTTCTTTACTTTCCTTTGCTGGACCAGGAGGAGCAGGAGTGCTGCTTCGGACCCCAAACGGACTCCCCGCCTTCCCCTTCTGTACCACGGGACCCGCCTCGGAACCCCAGACTTACCTGAGTATTGGCGGACAGCCAGTGGTTGCCCAAGTTTCCGCAAGCTGGCAGCTGCTTCCTGCCTGGAACGGGCGGAAAGTGGGTTGGTGGCAAGTTAATGAGGTTGGGTTAAAATCACGGCGGCCTCATTCTGCCGCTGTGGGACAGCCGAAAATCTAACTGAAAGCACTGGTTTCCCGCTGGAAACCCGTTGGCAGTTAAAACCCTGCCTCAATCACGTCAGGTAACAAAACTTTCTAAACCGTAGCAATTTAAAATTTTCAATTGGCTCGTTCGATTGTAAAGACGATGCACGTTCCCACAGAGGTGTAGTTGCATTTAAAAATCTTAATAAACTTTGTGTAGTTGGTGGATAATTATTAGTGTTTAGAAATCTAGCATAATGATAGAGCAGGGACCTTATGATGCTTCTCATTTGTAATAGTTGCTAGTGAGCAGCTTGGGATGTTAATAACCATAACCCCCAAGCAAATTGATGTTTCTTATTGTTAATAATCTGGTGTTTGATGTAATAGCGTATCTTTTGCTCCAAAGGCATCTATTTTTTTTATATTTAAAAAAAGAATGTGTCAGCGACAACAACTTGTATTTATACAGTGCCTTTAATGTATATAAACCTCTCCAGTTGCTTCACGGAGGCACGATCAAAAAAAACGGATATTGAGTCAAAGAAGGAGACAGTAGAAAGGATCGAAGAGGTATGTTTTATGGAGGGTCTTAAAGAAGGAGAGGGGTGTGGGGAGGCACAGGGGTCTAGGGAGAGAGTGGGGCCTAGGTAGCTGAAGGTACCGCTACCAGTAGTGAAAGGTTACACAAAAAAACAGAGTCAGAGGAACACAGAGTTCAGGGGGATTGTAGAGCTGTAGGAGATACAGAGGTAGGGAGGGGCGAAGCATAAAGGGATTTAAACATGACAATGAGAATTTTAAATTTGAAGCCTTGGGGGACCGGGAGATATAACCGGATAGACAAGAGTAGAACCAAATGAGGAAAGTCCCACTGAGCTGTACAAAGGAGGAGAGGTGTTGAAGGAGGATGGTGTGGTCGACCATGTCAAAAGCTGCAGAGAGGGTGAGGAGGGATAATGCACCACAGTCCCAGACACAGAGGATGTCATTTGTGACTTTGGTCCTTTTGTGATTTTTTTTTAATTGCTTAGTTGTGACTTAAAATACTACATGTCATTTGTTTTCCAGTTTTTCTCCCTTCCTCTCCTGAATGTATTGAGTCGTGCTGGAGTACAGTTCCATTGATGCTGGGCCAGCCTTTGATAACATGCTGAAACTGCCGTTCTTCACATGAGCCGAGACAGTGAGTGTCAGCAGTCCATTTGATCATGAGACAAGGAAGGGTTCACTGCTGAGTTTTGTGCTGGTCTTAGCACAAAGTCCATGCACAAACTCTTTTCAGCAGAGGTTAAGGATGAAAACCCTCTCCATAACCTAGGAACATTGAAACTAATTGTGGAGGCCCATTGTTGTTCTAGCCAAAATGATCTAGCTCAACAGAGGCCGTAGATCAAGTCTTTTTTTTCATTCATTCTCGGGATGTGGGCGTCGCTGGCGAGGCCAGCATTTATTGCCCATCCCTAATTGCCCTTGAGAAGGTGGTGGTGGGCCTTCTTCTTGAACCACTGCAGTCCGTTTGGTGAAGGTATTCCATTAATGCTGTTATGTAGGAAGTTTACAGGATCTTGACCCAGCGACGATGAAGGAACGGTGATATATGTCCAAGTCAGGATGGTGTGTGACTTGGAGGGGAAACTGGAGGTGGTGATGTTCCCATGAACCGCCTGCCCTCGTCCTTCTAGGTGATGGAGGTCACGGGTTTGGGAGGTGCTGTCGAAGCTGATCTGTATGACTCAGTACTGGGCAAGGAAACTACCCGCTGAGCCATCCAGGAAGCAAGGTCCATTTGTAATTTTAGTTTTTGTTGCATCTTTATGTTGTCACTTACATGTGACATGATAATTTAATGATGTTAATGAAGTCATTACATTGTGTCATTGTGCTGTAAAGTCGGGAAAAAATATCAAAAGCAATCTCAATAACTTTACAGGGAATATTCCCATTCCTAAATTATTTTCTCCCAATGGTTCATCTACATCAACATTCTTCAAATAATATGATTGGCAAACAATGTATTTATGAAGCTTCCAGCAATGGGATGATGAGAGATGTGCAAGAATAATGTGGGATAAGTTCCCCAATTTCTTTTTGCTTCACTTCCATCCTCTGATGAAAACTTTGTCTTCATTCAGTACCTGTTCCTTCTACCCACTTGTCACTGGAACTAAACATACATATAGTGCTTTGTAATAATCCATGGCATTAATATTCATCCCCACTGATATGCTGTTTTTGATTCTTTTATTACAATGAAAGTGTTCTTCTTAGTGTCCCAAAGGTGCCATTTTTGAAGTTGCAGTAGCAACACCATTCTTCAATTCCATTGAGGTCCAATTTACCAGCACTTGGTTTAACACACACTTGAGTGTACACTGCTTTGCTCTTTTGTTTGTCTGTTTGAGGCTTACTGACTCTCCTGCCGTGGGAAATCGATCCCTGATCTTCCACCTGAAAATTGTCATTACAGGCATTTCTGAATAGTAGCTTGCTATGTTGGTAATTCCTAGCATTTTTCTTGCTTTCTTTGGCTGGAAATCAAGAGGAAATAATAGTCTGCTACGGAGTTTGGATATCCCAGGATTCCTTGTGCAAGTGAAAGCCTTTTGTTTGAACGGGAGAATTTATAACCTTTAATAGAGGATGTGGTGAAAGCAGATTTAATTCTGTGCCAGACAGGACAATGTCTTGTGTATATATGTTTCTTTATATGATTTTAGATACACAGAGTAAATGTATTTTAGAAATGGAGTTAAGAAGAAATGTTAATGTGTCTTTCTTTACTACAAGATGGAGCCCAGAGCCCTGTGAAAATATAGATAGATTCTTTGGTCTGTAGATGATTCTATGAGATTCTTTGGTCTATAGATGATCCAGGATGCTAATCTAGTTATATTTGTTTAAATCATTAATAGGGATGTAAACCTGGACAAGGTGTGAACTGCTATTCATCAAGTGATTCTACACACAGAATGCACCATATGTATCTTTGAACTTCATTGATTTACAGGTCTTTATTTATAGGCTTCAGTATCTTTAGTTCATTGTTCAAATTGAGTGTTGAGTTTTCAGCTTTGATTCTTGAATTGAAACTCAGGCTCCATTTGATGGTAGGAATATCACCCCACCCCACCCACATACAAACATCACATTGAGAAGTCTATGAAAGGCTAGTTTCTTCAAAAGTCTTCCAGAATATTGGACTGTGTAACAAATATATTCATTAAGAAGATATTTTAAACCCTTGTGGAATGATTTTATCTTTATTATTTTCTAAGTATTTGAACCATCAGTAACTTACTCTTTCTTTTTGCTTTTGTGTAATTATCTTACATGTAAATAAATATGACTAATAGACTTAGCCTGAATATAAATGTCTAATAGCGTGATTAATCATGGCCTTTCAGAGTGGAAAGCAGTCTGTCTGCAGTGCCATATACTACAATAAAAAGGGTAATGTGGCATGCTACATATGCACGGCATACATGAGGGTACAGTTTGGTTCATTGGAGACTCAGTCCACTTACCAAGAAGCTTGCATCATATCAGAGGACTTTCACTGTGTATTCAGGGATAGTCCTACCCCCATAGCATTCTATTGTTTTCTTTTCCTGTCCATGAAGAGAAAGCAATAAGAAATTCTTCCCATTACCAACAACCAGGTGAGTTTTGAAAAAACAAGAAGAAAAAGACAAAGTAAAACAAAGACGGGAGAAAAGAGAGAATACATTAATGCCACTTGACTATTCCCAGTGTCCCATGTGACAGATAGAGCCTCATACTTTTAGCCATGTCTATGTTTTGACTGAATAGGGATGTGATTATTTTGTTTTAAAATCAATCTTTTCTCATTTCAGATGCAACAATTTTATTTCATTGGGTCATTTTCCATGAGGTAGAGCGACTAGTTCTGCAAGGCAGTAGATAAAATTACGATGGCTCTACTAGCTGAGGGCAGATCTGAGCGGGAACTCAACACGTTCACTTGCACCTTGGAGAACGTGGAGATCCGCACCAAGAAGGGAATTTATTACCAAAAAGCCAAACTGCTTCAACCAGTTGAGGATGTCTGCTGCATCACCGAACTCAACGACAGAACTCCGTATGTGCTCGTTAATGTTGGAGGCATTAAGTATAGGATTCCATGGACTACACTTGACCAGTTCCCATTAACACGTCTAGGCAAACTTAAAGCATGCAGCAATTATGATGAAATCATGGACATCTGTGACGATTACGATATAAAGCACAATGAATTTTTCTTTGATCGCAATCCTTGTGCCTTCAGAATTATTATGACTTTCCTGACAGCTGGGAAACTGAGGCTCCTCAGAGAAATGTGTGCTCTTTCCTTTCAGGAGGAGCTGGTTTATTGGGGCATTGAGGATGAAAATCTGGAGTGGTGTTGTCGCCGTAAACTGTATCAAAAAGTAGAGGATCTAGAAGAAATCAAGGGGGATTACGAAGTGCTACTTACCGAAGAAACACAGGGTGCCTTTGATGACACGACTCGCCTGGGTCATTGTATGAAGAACCTCAGGGACATGGTGGAAAATCCAGATTCAGGGATCCCAGGGAAGATCTTTGCTTGCCTTTCTGTTATATTTGTGACGATCACCACAGTAAGTCTCTGCATCAGCACCATGCCTGATCTGAGAGAAGAAGAGGAGCGGGTAAGTCTCCTAATACTGTTAAAGTTCAGCTTCAAACTGCTATATCGGTGCAGTAAACATTACTATTTTAGGTTACTTGCTGTTTTATAAATAATTCTACATGTAAAAGTACAATTCTTTCACTTTTCTTTTGTAACAAAATTTAAGCATCTTTGTCTGGTGGATTATTTATTGATTTTCATCGGTCCACCATTGGTGGCCATGCCTTTAGCTGCCTAGGCCCTAAACTTTCCTGCATTACAACAGTGACTACATCTCAAGAAGTAATTCATTGGCTGTAAAGTGCTTTGGGACATCCTGAGGTTGTGAAAGGCGCTATAAGCTCTGGAATTCCGTCCGTAATCCTCTCCGCCTCTATATCTCTCCTCCTTTAAGATGCTCCTTAAAACCTACCTCTTTGACCAAGCTTTTGGTCACCTGTCCCAATATCTCCTTTGTGGCTCGGTGCCAAATTTTGTTTGGTAATCGCTCCTGTGAAGCGCCTTGGGACTTTTTACTATGTTAAAGGCACTATATAAATGCAAGTTGTTGTTGTTTTTCTTTCTTGCTGGTCTCGGCACCCACAGGGTTAATAATTGGTTACTGTTAACCAAGTGTTTGGAACTTATCAATGGCTCAAGCCATCCCATTCAATTCAAACAGCCGAGGTGATTGACATCCTGGGAGTCTTATTAAATTAATAGATTTAATTGACAGCTGTATCTCTGTTGAAGACTTGGAGTCAGGTCTGTGAGAGGGGTGGTGCCATGATTCTCTGTAGACTTTTTGATGGGCAGATCCATAGCCAAGAGCTACTGGTTGTCGGTTTATAATTAGCTGCCTGTGCTTACTTCACAAATCAGTCTGAGGCAATGAGGAGTCCGGGACTAATCAGAAGGGTCCATGGTAACATATAGTCAGGTAACAACTATGTTTCTAGAGTCCATTTTATGTTGACAATTAGTGTGGGAGAAGTGTTTTGACATTTTGAGAATGGTAATGTTTTTATGTACTCTAAATACACTATTTGTGTTGAGTTCTTTTCATTTGTCTGTTTAATATCTAATAGATTTTTCTGTTGGCTCATTGTGTGAGCTGTGGTCTGGTGGAGTCTATATTATTCCACTTATTGAAGTCAAGGGGATCACAAGGCAGCAATATATATTCTCGTAAATCAGGTTGCAATAACAACAACAACTACTACAACAACTTGCATTTATATACTTGCCTTTAACATAGTAAAACGTCCCAGAGCGCTTCACAGGAGCGTTATCAGACAAAAATTGACACCGAGCCACATAAGGAGATATTAGGACAGGTGACCAAAATTTGGTCAAAGAGGTAGGTTTTAAGGAGCGGCTTAAAGGAGGAGCGAGAGGTGGAGGGTGGAGAGATTTAGGGAGGGAATTCCAAAGCTTATGGAGGGGCAAAGGAAATTGGGGATGCACAAGAGAAAAAAGAAAAGAAAGATAGACTTGCATTTCGTCCCCATGGATTGGAAGGTAGCAAATGTAAACCTGCTAATCAAGAAAGGAGGGAGAGAGAAAACAGCGAACTACGGGCCAGTTAGCCTGACATCAATAGTATGGGAAATGCTAGAATCTATTATTAAGGAAGGATGTAACCAATCCGTTAACCAATCCTCAATCCATGCTAATATATTACCCCCAATCCCGTGAGCCCTAATCTTGTGTAACAACTTCTTATCCAATGTCTTTTGAAAATCCAAATATACGACATCCACTGGTTCCTCCTTATCTACCCTGCTAGTTACATCTTCAAAAAAAATCTAATAGATCTGTCAAACACGATTTCCCTTTCAGAAAACCGTGTTGACTCTGCCTAAAGATATTATGATTTTCTAAGTGCCCTGTTACTACATCCTAAATAATAGATTCTAGCATTTTCCCTACTATTGAAGTCAGGCTAACTGGCCTGTAGTTCCCTATTTTCTCTAATAGCGGGGTTACATTTGCTACCTTTCAATCTACGGGGACCGTTCCAAATTCTAGGGAATTCTGAAAGACCTAAACCAATGCATCCACTATCTCTGCAGCCATCTCCTTTAAAACCCTAGGATGTAGGCCATCAGGTCCAAGGGATTTTTCGGCTTTTAGTCCCATTAATTTCGCCAACACTTTTTCTTTGCTAATCTTAATTGCTTTAATTTTCTCACTCTCATTAGACCCTTGGTTCCCGTTATTTCCGGTATGCTTTTTGTGCCTTCTACTATTTGTCTAACGTCTCTGCCATTTCCTTATTCCCCATTATAATTTCTCCTGTCACAGCCTCTAAGGCTGTAAGGATGTTTACTCTTGCTACTCTCTTCCTTTTTACATACTTGCAGACGCTCTTACAATCTGTTTTTATATTTCTTGCTGATATTTCAATTTTCTCTCTCTTTATCAATTTCTTGGTCATCCTTTGCTGATTTCTAAAACCTTCCCAATCATCAAGTTTATTACACTTTTTGGCAACGTTGTAAGCCTCTTCTTTTAATCTAATACTATCCTGAACTTCTCTAGTTAGCCACAGTTGGATCATTTTTCCCATGGAGTTTTTATTCTTCAAAGTAATGTATATTCATTGAGAATTATGAATTATTTCTTTAAATGTACGCCATTGCTTATCTACCGTCATATCTTTTAATCTAATTTCCCAATCTACCTCAGCCAACTCTCCCCTCATACCCACATAATTGGCTTTGTTTAAATTTAAGACCCTTGTTTTGGACTTAACTACATCACTCTCAAACTCAATATGAAATTCTACCATAATGAGCCGGGACTTGCTCAGAGCGGTATGGCAACATTCGCAGCAGCTCCTGTGAATTAAATGTACAAATTTTACTCACTGCGGGCTCCGTGGCATAGACTTGCGTGATTTGGAAGTTTTCAAGAAATACACGACATCAACACAGCCTCTGGACAGCATGGGTTGATTCTCATGGGAAATGTCTGTGAGAAAGGAAGACACGCCCACAAAATCTGTCAGGAAGAGAAGTCGCACCCACAAGCAAAGTTCATTCATTTAAAATAATATTCTGCAAGTCATTGTCAATAAAAATTTTATTTTTTTAATAAAAAGCCAAAGAACTAATTTAAATTAAAGAGACAGAAGTGAAAAGTAAAAAAAAAGTAACATTTTTTAATTTAAACTTTTTTTAATGTCAAAGAAATATTACAATAAGGAGTAATATGAGGCTGCACATTTTTAAAATTTATTTTTTATTTGTTTGGCAGTCATTAAGAGTCATTGTGCTTTTAAAAAGTAGCGTAGACCTGGTATTTTTCAGCGTACCTTTTGGTGATGTAAGTGGTTACGTTCCAGCTTTACGATTTTTCAGTGATTTCAATGATTATGGCGTGCGATTCCCCTTTAATTCGCAGCTGTCAAATCACCGACAAACCAATAGGAGCAAGTTCACGATTTCCGGGTTTTAGTGCGCATGTGCAAATACGTGAACTTGCTCCTTCGATTCACTGTCAGAGAAACAGGACGCCATTAAGGAACGGCGTTCACATGTGAGTAATTTCTGCCCCATTATGATCATCCCTGGAGGATCCTTATCTATAAGATCACTAATTAACCCTGTCTCATTACACAATACCAGATCTAAAATAGCCTGTTCCCTAGTTGGTTCCTCGACATATTGTTCTCCATAACTTTTGCCAATTTGGTTTGCCCAGTCTATATGAAGATTAAAGTCCCCCACAATTATTGCATTACCCTTGTTATATGCTCCTCTAATTTCCTGATTTACACTCTGTCCAACACTGTAACTACTTTTAGGGGGCCTATAAACTACTCCCAGAAGTGTTTTCTGCCCCTTGTTATTTCTTAACTCCACCCATACTGATTCTATATCCTGATTTTCTGAGCTAAGATCCTTTCTCACTACTGTCTTTATCTCATCCTTTATTATCTGGACTACCCGCCCCCTCCTTTTCTATTTTGCCGATCTTTTCTAAAAGTCTAGTACCCTGGAATATTTAGTTCCCAACCATGATAACAACCTTTGGTATTGTTGGTTGAAGGAGAAACATTGGCTGGGGACAACTCCCCTGCTCCTGTATGAAATAATGCCATAGGATCTTTTATGTCCACATGAGAGGGCAGATGGGATCCTGGTTTAACAGTACAGCACTCACTCAATACTGCACTGGAGTATCAGTCTGGATTTTGTGCTCTAATTCCTGGGGCGGGACTTGAACCCACAACCTTCTGATTCAGAAGCAAGAGTGCTATCCACTGAGCCACAGCTGATATGCAAGAGGCTAGAATCAGAGGATGTAGAGTTCCCGGAGGGTTGTGGGGCTGGACGAGATTAGGGAGGGGTGAGGCAATCGAGGGATTTGAAGACGATGATAAGGGCTCTCTGTTTGACCCCTGTGTTTTCCTTCATTTATCTAGAAATTGGGCAGGA
The DNA here is from genome assembly GCF_035084215.1 of Heptranchias perlo. Taxonomy (NCBI): domain Eukaryota; kingdom Metazoa; phylum Chordata; class Chondrichthyes; order Hexanchiformes; family Hexanchidae; genus Heptranchias; species Heptranchias perlo. The sequence continues at coordinate 127,162,818 of NC_090327.1, forward strand.
AAAGGTACACACTTGTTCATAAGGGACATGTAGTTCACCAATGGGAACGGTCAGTGATACTGAACCCAATAAAAATACCAAGCTTAAAAACCCCTCAAAGAAGCTTAAATAGATTCAGGCAACAGATGTTACTCCTTCCCTGTTTTTTCCATCTAGCGATGCTTGACATGATTACTGGAGATTCCATTCTCTGGCTGTGGAATCAGCTCTTTGCTGTGTGACTTAAGGAAGCTCACGTTATTTTTAAAAGAAAGATTGAACAGGATAGCTGGTTTAGAATACGCTGTTCTGCGCAACTTAAAATAAACCTTCTTACCAAACTTGCTTCAGAAAAGTTCAGAATCAGGCTGTTCACTAGTATCATTTTCCTTCTCAGATTAGACTTACTGATTTAAATTGACTGCAGCTGTAAAATCAATTGTAATGCATTTAAATCTTAGAATTACCAAGTGTCTTCTGATTTAATGAACGTTCTGCTTCAGGACGGCCTGATCGCTAAAGGTAATCAAGCAAAACTCCAGGGGGTATAGATAGCTCCACGTAAAGAAAAATTATTTTGCTAAACTGTTACTTTAAATCTCTAAAGTTTAGTAAAATAATTTTCCTTAACTATATACATAGAGCAAAATATATCTCCAGAATATTTGGAATCTCTACTCAGCTTTGGCCAGTTAGTCTCAATAAATACTAGTGGGCAGGTCTCCCCTGGATCCAAAGCAAGGGGAATCAATTGCTTCATCTCTGTACAGTTTTGTCCAGAGCACCAACAACACTAACAGTCAGGTGAGTTGTTACACTGCAAAAACTAGGCAACAAATAGATTGATATTGAGCTGGTGGCTACACAACAACAACAACTTGCATTTATATAGCACCTTTAATGTAGTAAAACGTCCAAAGGTGCTTCACAGGAGCGTTATCAAACAAAATTTGAAACCAAACCACATAAGGAGATATTAGGAGATGACCAAAAGCTTGGTCAAAGAGGTAGGTTTTAAGGAGTGTCTTAAAGGAGGAGAGAGAGGCAGAGAGGTTTAAGGAGGGATTTCTAGAGCTTAGGACCTAGGCAATGGTGGAGCGACGAAAATCGAGGATGCGCAAGGGTCCAGAATTGGAGGAGTTCAGAGATCTCAGAGGGTTGTAGGGTTGGTGGAGGTTACAGAGATAGGGAGGGGTGAGGTCACGGAAGGATTTGAAAACCAGGATGAGAATTTTTAAATCAAGGAGTTGCCAGACTAGTATCCAATGTAGGTCAGCGAGCACAGGAGTGATGAATGAGCAGGACCTGATGCGAGTCAGGATATGGGCTGCAAAGTTTTGGATGAGTTCAAGTTGACAGAGGGTGCAAGGTGGGAGGCTGGCCAGGAGAGCATTGGAATAGTCAAGTCTAGAAGTAACAAAGGCATGGATGAAGTTTTCGGCAGCAGATGAGCTGGGGGTGGGGGAGGGTGGGGAATGGGGGAGGCAACTGGCGATATTACGGCGGTCTTGGTGATAGAGAGGATATTTTGTCTAAATAGCGCTAGTGTGGTGCACATTATATCTTCCATGGGAAAATCAACAATTCCATTTAGCTTCCTTTCCTGATTCCGAAGTATTGAAGGCCTTCGTCATTTTAAACTTAATTATGTTATACAAATGTTTTAGAAGTGACTTACCCTACAAGGATTGTGAAATATTTATTGTTTGGAGATGATGTCAGTTATTATCCATTACAAAATATCCATGGATCCTGGAACTGTGGATCATTACTAAACATATATAATGACTTTGTCTCGGGACAGCTATTAAGGATCAAACTGTTATGTATTGAAATTCAAATGGTTAATCTGCAAAAGGAAACCAGCTTTCTTTTCGTCAGAAATTATTCCTTGCATTAAGAACCTTGTAATTTAAATAGATGACTGGTCTCATTAGCAGGAGAAAGTCATTTAATCCTGCTGATGACACAGCTTGCCCTAACCAAAAAAGCATTTTGATTAGAACAACCCACATGATAAATTATGTGATACACAAGCTTGCTAATTATCTGAACCGCTTTTGCAGTAATGTGCTAGAAATTAATCCCCAGTCAATGCGTTCTAATAAGCAAGCAATTGTTTTAGAATGCTGATTATTTGAATGCTATTTTGAAACCTGCCAATAACAGTACATGAAAGAAAATATAATACAGCACAAGCTCATAGTTTATAGTTTATAGAGATGAGAATTTTTTTTACTCTGCGAGTTATTATGATCTGGAATGCACTGCCTGAAAGGGTGGTGGAAGCAGATTCAATAGAGACTTTCAAAAGGGAATTGGATAAATAATTCAAGGGGAAAAATTGCAGGGTTACGGGGAAAGAACAAGGGAGTGGGACTAATTGAATAGCCAAGATAGCCAAGGCTTTTTTGACAGCACCTCCCAAACCTCTACCACCTAGAAGGACAAGAGCAGCAGGTACATGGGAACAACACCACCTGCACGTTCCCCTCCAAGTCACACACCATCCCGACTTGGAAATATATCATCGTTCCTTCATCGTGACTGGGTCAAAATCCTGGAACTCGCTTCCTAACAGCACTGTGGGAGAACCTTCACCACACGGACTGCAGCGGTTCAAGAAGGCGGCTCACCACCACCTTCTCAAGGGCAATTAGGGATGGGCAATAAATGCCGGCCTCGCCAGCGACGCCCACATCCCGTAAACGAATTTTAAAAAAGAGCCGGCACAAGCACGATGGGCCGAATGGTCTCCTTCTGTGCTGTAAGAGTCTATTATACAAAAGGGCTGCTTTGCTTCCATTCAGTTAATATTTATAAACAAAACAAAAATGTCTCTAAAAGGCAGCTACTTATAAGAGCTACTCCAGTGCCGGTATGCAGTACCGTTTTTCTGACTGTGCCTGCAACTCAGAGCACAATAGGATTATTCTGCCATGTGTCTGATGTACCAGTACAGTGTAAAACACTTAGCCAATTCTTTGCCCTGCTGGTTTTACCCTTTCTACTATAATCCCAGATATCATTGCAACCAGGTTTTAAGACTTGCGCAGGTCTCTTCCTACACAGCTGTAGTTTCTGCATGTGTTGTATAACTAATGGCTGTTAACTGGAATTCTGTCAGGAAAATTAAATCATCCCCTTTGTCAGGACATCTCCATACAGTAAACTATATTCAATGATGAAAATTAAAAATTCTATTTGTCAGGTCATCTCTATTTAGCAAACTATATTCTCTGATGAAAGTTAAATCATCCCAATTGTCAGGTCATCTCCATATAGCAAAATCTATCAATTCTGTTCCCAGATCTAAAGCTTTTTTCCTGTTGGACTAAGCATCCTTTACTTATGATCCCCTGTGTTTGTTCATGTGTGACTATAAAAATAAATGCTTACTAAGTATGACAATATTTACATTGTTCTGATATTTTGCTAAATGGTTAGTGGCATTAGTTATACGAATACTTAGTTGCATTAGTTATAAATGGTTATCCAGACTGTTGTGCCTCATTAATCCACAAGTTCCAGGGTGGGCTCCCTGTATTGAAAATTGGTAGTTTGTCATTGTCTGGTTGTATCACTATCAAGGATGCACATTACAGCCAGTTAATGTACTATTAAATAGATAGTCTCTCTCATATTCCTGTAGATGACTAGTCTTGCTCATTTTTTTCCCTATCTACATACAAATATTTTTTTTCCCCTGTAAAGAACTGGAATTCCCAGAAACGAGAAGATGTTATACATATCAGCAATAAATTAATGTCTGAAAATATTTTTCCAGTAACAGAATAGCTCAATTAATTCTTAATATCTGTAAATGCTTTCTGTACTTTTGCTCTCTGACCTAAGGAGATCATAACCAAGAAATTACTATTGCTGATATTAATTGACAAATTGTATGATATTCCTCCATTTGCTGTTTTAATGGAAGCATTAATTTAAAATACATTTTATAAAATAAAATAAATTTTATAACATAAATAAATGTATAATCTATGAACATTATTTTAACAGAGAAGTTAATCTATTTAAAATAAATGATTTAAGGGCTCTGTTATAATAGCGGAGAGAGGAATATAATACAATTGCTTTAAGCCTTTGTCTTTTAATATCAGCAAAGAGTCATTTTTAGACTAATACCTGCCTCAGTGTGTAAACTCAGACCACTTACTAGTATTTATAATGATCATCTACGTATACAGTAATAGTCAGTACAGTACAGTCATAACATGTTATTGAGCTGTCTGCATGAGAATTTTATCTCCCACAACTATCAAGGTTAGTAATCAGATCTCTGCAGTTTGCAACATTGGACCTAGTACATAAGACTCAAACAGTACAAGAAAAATGCTTATAAATATATTCACTGCTTGATCAGTCAGGCTATTTTTGAATATGAATGTGATTAAATTAACTTATGTTAGGGAATTCCTACTGGCTGTATATAGGACTATGTGGTGTCACACCTAATCATATAAAGCAGAAGGTTCCATATTTAATTCCTGCTTCATACTGAGTTAACCAGTTTCTGCTAGGGTGGCAGAAACTGAGGAGAGATTTGAGATACTGGACTATTTTCACTGGAAAAGAAAAGGGTAAGAGAAGATTTAACAAAGGCTTTTAAAATTATTAAGGGTTTTGATAGGCTAATAGTGAAAATTTCCTCAGGTTGGGGAGGCAGTGATGAGGGGGGGGGTCATCACTTAAAATTGTCACTGAGAGGAAAGAGAGAGGTTAGGAGAAACTTTAGGGGAAAATTGGATAAATATTTGAATCAAATAAAGAAACAGGGATATCAGAAGAGGGCAGGGCAGTGGGATTAGTTTTGCATTGCTCTCGTAAACAGCCAGCACAGACTCAATGGGCCAAATGGCCCTCTTCTGTACTGTAAACCTATATGGTTCCTGTCCTTAGAGCATTTAGCTTTTCTTTTCAGTTGGTAAATTCTAACTGCCTAGTGTGGATCTGAGCCAGGAATGTCTGGGGTTCAGTGCCTGGTTTGTGCTGAGTTAACTGATCTCTGCTGACTTGACGTTATGATTGGCCTCGGCACTTATGAAATAGGAAGGAAAAAAATTAGTTAGGGTTCCTGCTCCTGATTACTGTCCAGTGACCTTTGCTGCGAAGAGATTGGCTGGGAATTTCCCCAGAGCTGCTTCCGTTCCGCTGCTGTAACCTTGCCAGAATTGCGGCGTAAACGGGGATCCTGCTGCACGTCCTGCGAAGTTAAGGCAGCGGAGCGGGAGCAGCTCCGAGGAGATATTTGGCCATTGTCGGGGTCAGATAGGGTGTGATGCTTCCCGTGATTCTGGAGCCTGCTGACATTCTCTGCCTTGGCTCATAATTAAAGAATCACACCTTGGGATGAGGTATCAGAGGATGGCCAGCACTTGTGAACGATATCTCAACATGAGTCAACATCATCAGGAAAGGAGGTGAGAAAATGGGATGTAGGACTCTATGAACTAAGAATTCCAATAAATGTGTTCAATATAATTTCATAAACCATTGTTGGTTTGGATTTATTGCCTAGACTTTTATTATGTGCTTTTAATAGTCATTTCCCACTGTAAATGTCAGACTAACGGATGTATAATTACTAGGTACATGCTTCTGACCTGACCTTTCAAAGTGTGGAATCATATTAACTGCTTTCTAGTCCTCTGGTACCACCATATTTCTTATGAGTTTTGCACAGATTTCCGATACCACTGTATGCTCTTCCACCTTCATCTCTCTAAGTTCTCCCAGATGCATTTCAAATAGGCTTGGTGATTTATGAAGCTTTGAGTACTCTAATGTCATAACCATCATTTTATTGCTAATTATTTTCTTCATGACTTCTGTTGCATTACCCACTACTTTGGTACCTGTGTGGGGATATGTCCAGTATCCTCTGTAATCAAAACTGTTGTGCAAAAATCATTTAAAGGACATGTGTTGTATGGTCAACTTCCTTCAATAGCAATACTTTACCAGCCCTGAAAGGTTTTAGTAGCAGCACGTAAGACTGCATCTCTAAGTGAGTGGCAATCAGTGAGCCCAGTTCCCAGTCAAATGACCAAGAAGGAAGAGAGTCGCTAATGAAAAAAATCTCCTGTAGTGGATCCCACACTATCATATCATTCTACTTCTCTCTATTCTCCCTTTCTTTCCTCAAGGTATTGAGTCTTGCTGGAAGCAGTTCCATGAATTGTAACAGCCCTTCGATATCTCGCAGATATTTGTGAGGCAGACAGTGAGTGCTGGAAAGCTATTCCCATCATGAAGGACATCACAGTCAAGCATGGTCCTATCCTCACCAGACATCCACATGGATGCCATAAGCACTTTGCAGCACTGGTCACTGGATTGCAGGAACCCTGGCTGATTTTCCCCCTAATTACACAAGAACATAAGAAATAGGAACAGGAGTAGGCCATACAGTCCCTCAATCAGATCATGGCTGATTGTCAACCTCAACTCCACTTTTCTGCCCGATCCCCAAATCCCTTGATTCCCCTAGAGTCCAAAAATCTATTGTGCCCTATCTAACTGCTGACCCAGCTGAGATCAGCTAACTCAACACTGACCAGTGATCAAACTTGGGACCTTCCTTGTTCTGTATGGCCCAGTACCATACCATGGAGTGCATTCACCCTTTAAGTCACTGGGGGAACTTAGTAATCAGCTTATCAATCAAAAATCATTAGAAATAGAAAATGTTACATCTTCACCAGGTGTTCGCATAAAACTATTTTGATTTTTCTTTTCTCTTTTTTTTCCAGGGCGAATGCTCCCAGAAGTGTTACAACATATTTGTACTAGAAACAATCTGCGTGGCCTGGTTTTCATTAGAGTTTCTGCTGCGATTTATCCAAGCACAGAGCAAATGTGCGTTTCTGAGAACTCCTCTAAACCTCATCGACATAATGGCCATTTTGCCTTATTACATCAGCCTGACTATAGATGCCGTTTCAGTCGATGGGAACCCAAGTAGTCCTGGAAATTTAGATTTGGAAAAAGTAGGCCTTGTCCTCCGAGTTCTGCGTGCTTTGAGGATTTTGTATGTGATGAGGTTGGTTCGTCATTCCCTTGGCCTGCAGACCCTGGGACTCACAGTCCAACGATGCACACGGGAATTTGGCCTCCTTCTTCTCTTTCTCTGTGTGGCCATGGCACTGTTCTCACCTCTGGTATTTTTAGCTGAAAGTGAACTGGGTGCCAAACATGAATTCACCAGCATCCCAAGCAGCTACTGGTGGGCTGTGATCTCTATGACAACTGTGGGTTACGGAGACATGGTGCCACGGAGTATACCTGGGCAGGTGGTAGCTTTGAGCAGCATCCTGAGTGGCATTCTCCTCATGGCCTTCCCAGTTACCTCGATCTTTCACACCTTCTCCCGTTCATACATGGAGCTCAAAGATCAGCAGCAGCGCATGTCAAGCAACAAAGTCCAGCTCAAAGGGAACACCATATCCCAAAACAGTGACAGCTCTCAGGAACCAGACATCTCATTTCCAGCAGACCTTGGAGCCTCTCCACTTCAGAAAAAAAGGAGAATAATTACACAGAAGGTTGCAGACTGAAGACCATTGATCAAAGACCTCCAGTTCTTTTCAAGTAGGGGAGGACCACCAGCTCCACACAAAAGTTGTCGTTGAAATAGATGTTTATCTTACCATATCTATATTTGTGATTGATGTGTTAATATGGCTGGGCTGATGGCCAATTTAAAACACAAAGAAAAGGCAATAGGAAACATCTGTAGACTGTAATACTGCATATGAGTAACCCAACTGAGAAACTCATTTTACATGTTAGTTTTGTAGAGCTTCAAGTGGAAAATCAAATTATGCTCAAGTGCTTTGCAGTTAAAGATTTCTGATAGATTGTGATATTGCTGGCACGGTGCATGTTCTGATATTCTACTTTTGTTTCATTCTGGTGGGTGCATTCTTTAACTAATTTAGTTAATCAGGACCTACGCTTTCCAACATATTAATGTTTTATTGGGAGGTAGAGAATTCAATTCATGATACAGTATTAAAATGCTCTTTTTTATTACTAATTGCAGTAGCCTTCTACTTCTTGTCTAATAATGTCTACTAAGTCTTGATGAAATATTGAGAATTAGCCATGATCAGCTCTTCTGTTCGACTGTTTATTTTAGGAACATGTATTAAAATTGGAAATTAGTCTGGATAATGCATTCTCCCAAAATTTCACAAAGCTTCATCGAAACCAATTAGAAGTAATCATTATACCCGTGAGAAGATATTTTGTAACCTTAAATAAATGCTAGCAGCTGGGGACTGGGTATTGCAATAAATTAGCACATTCAAGTGGATTTTCAGAGGATCCACTCCCAAAGCAGATCAGAGAAGCTGAGGTATCAATGTGCCCAATTCATGGCAATCCAGATTTTCTGATCATTAAAATGAATGCCCAGAGAATCAGGAACACCAGGAATCAGGCACGTTGACCTTCATACCCAGTTCTCCAATCTGTACTCAGAACAGAGGAGCAGGAGTAGGCGATTCAGGTGCTTGATCGGTACCTGAACTCCATTTTTCCGCTTTTGTTCCATATCTGGAGAATTGCAAATGTTACACTCTTGTTCAAAAAAGGTGTAAGGATAAACCCAGCAACTACAGGCCAGTCAGTTTAACCCTGGTGGTGGGGAAACTTTTAGAAACGATAATCCGAGACGAAATTAACAGTCACTTGGACAAGTGCAGATTAATTAGGGAAAGCCAGCACAGATTTATTAAAGGCAAATTGTGCTTAACTAATTTGATTGAGTATTTTGAAGAGGTAACAGAGAGGGTTGATGAGGGCAATGTAGTTGATTTTGTGTATATGGACTTCCAAAAGGCATTTGATAAAGTGGCACATAATAGGCTTGTCAGCAAAGTTGAAGCCCATGGAATAAAAGGGGCAGTGGCAGCATGGTTATGAAATTGCTGAGTGACAGGAAGCAGAGTGTGGTGTTGAACGGTTGATTTTCAGACTGGAGGAAGGTATAGGTGGTGTTCCCCAGGGGTTGGTGCTGGGACCACTGCTTTTCTATATATATAATAATGACTTGGACTTGGGTGTACAGGGCACAATTTCAAAATTTGCAGATGACACAAAACTTGGAAGTGTAGTGAACAGTGAGGAGGATAGTGATAGACTTCAAGAGAACATAGACAGGCTGGTGGAATGGGCAGACAAGTGGCAGATGAAATTTAATGCAGAGAAGTGTGAAGTGATATATTTTGGCAAGAAGAATGAGGAAGGGCAATATAAACTAAAGGGTACAATTCTAAATGGGATGCAGGAACAGAGAGACCTGGGGGTATATGTACACAAATCGTTGAAGGTGGCAGGGCAGGTTGAGAAAGCAGTTAAAAAAGCATACGGGATCCTGGGTTTTATAAATAGAGGCATAGAGTACAAAAGCAAGGAAGTTATGATGAACCTTTATAGAACACTGGTTCAGCCACAACTGGAGTATTGTGTCCAATTCTGGACATCACACTTTAGGAAGGATGTGAAGACCTTAGAGAGGGCGCAGAAAAGATTTACTAGAATGGTTCCAGGGATGAAGGACTTCAGTTAGGTGGATAGACTGGAGAAGCTGGGGTTGTTCTCCTTAGAGCAGAGAAGGTTGAGAGGAGATTTGATAGAGGTGTTCAAAATCATGAGGGATCTAGACAGAGTAATTAGAGAGAAACTGTTTCCATTGGTGGAAGGGTGAAGAACCAGAGGACACAGATTTAAGGCAATCGGCAAAAGAACCAAAGGTGACATGAGGAAAAACTTTTTTACGCAGTGAATGTTTATGATCTGGAATGCACTGCCCGAGGGGGTGGTGGAGGCAGATTCAATGATGGCTTTCAAAAGGGAACTGGATAAGTACTTGAAGGGAAAAAAATTGGAGGACTATGGGGAAAGGGTGGGGGAGTGGGACTAGCTGGATTGTTCTTGCAGAGAGCCAGCATGAGCTTGACGGGCCAAATGGCCTCTTTTAAAAAAAAATTATTCATGGGATGTGGACGTCACTGGCAAGGCCAGCATTTATTGCCCATCCTTAATTGCCCTTGAGAAGGTGGTGGTGAGCCGCCTTCTTGAACCACTGCAGTCCGTGTGGTGAAGGTTCTCCCACAGTGCTGTTAGGTAGGGAATTCCAGGATTTTGACCCAGTGACGATGAAGGAACGGCGATATATTTCCAAGTCAGGATGGTGTGTGACTTGAAGGGGAACGTGCAGGTGGTGATGTTCCCATGCGCCTGCTGCCCTTGTCCTTCTAGGTGGTAGAGGTCGCGGGTTTGGGAGATGCTGTCGAAGAAGCCTTGGCGAGTTGCTGCAGTGCATCTTGTAGATGGTACACACTGCAGCCACAGTGCGCCGGTGGTGGAGGGAGTGAATATTTAAGGTGGTGGATGGGGAGTCAATCATGCAGGCTGGTTTGTCCTGGATGGTGTCAAGCTTCTTGAGTGTTGTTGGAGCTGCACTCATCCAGGCAAGTGGTGCTGTAATCATTCCATGATTCTATCTATCAATACCATTACCTAAAAAAAACTATTGATCTGTGTTGAAAATTTCAATTGACCCAGCATCCTCAGCCTTTTGGGGAGTGAGGTCCAGATTTCCACAATCCTTTGTGTGAAAAGGCTTCCTGATTTCAGTCCTAACTGGCCTGGCTCTAATTTTAAGATTATACCCTCTTGTTCTGGATTCCCCCATCAGACAAAATAGTTTCTCTTTGCCTACCCTATCAAATCCCCATATCATTTTCGTCACCCCTCAAACCTCTAAATTCGAAAGCGATTTTAACCCTTTAAGTCCTGGTATGATTCTGGTGAATCTGCGATGAACAGCTTCCGAGGCCAATATATCTTTTCTCAGGTTTGGTGCCTAAAACTGAATGTAGGTCTCCAAATGGGGTCTGACCAAAGGCCTGTACAACTGAAGCATCACTTCTTCACTTCTGTATTCCAACCCTGTTGAGATAAAGGCCAACATTCTATTGGCCTTTTTCATTACTTCTTGTACCTGTGCACTAGTTTTTAGTGATTTGTGCTCTTGGACACTTAAATCCCTTTGCTCCTCCACAGCTCCTAGAGTCTCATCATTAAGAAAATATTCTGGCCTCACACTTCACCATGTTGAACTCCATCTGCCATGGTTTTGCTCACTCACTTAGTCAGTCTATGTCCCTTTGTAACTTCCTGCTCCCATCTACACAACTTACCATGCTTCTTAACTTAGCATCATTTGCAAACTTGGATATACATATGTCTATTCCTTTGTACAAGTCATTAATATATATGGTGAAAAGCAGAGGCCTCAGGATAGATCCCTGGGGAACACCGCTTGACATACACCACCAATCAAAGAATGAATTGGATAGCAATCGACTTCAAGAGGACAGACAGGCTGGTGGAATGGGCGGACACATGGTAGATGAAATTTAACACAGAGAAGTGCAAAGTGATACATTTTCTCAGGAAGAATGAGGAGAGGCAATATAAACGAAATGGTACAATTCCAAAGAGGGTGCATAAACCGAGAGACCTGGGGGCATATGTGCACAAATCTTTGAAGGTGGCAGGGCAGGTTGAGAAAGTGGTTAAAAAAGCATACAGGTTAGAATCATAGAAAATTTACGGCACAGAAGGAGGCCATTCGGCCCATGGTGTCCATGCCGGCTGAGAAATGAGCCACCCAGCCTAATCCCACTTTCCCTCATTTGGTCCGTAGCCCTGCAGGTCACGGCTCTTCAAGTGCACATCCAGGTATTTTTTAAATGAGTTGAGGGTTTCTGCCTCTACCACCCTCTCAGGCAGTGAGTTCCAGACCCCAACACCCTCTGGGTGAAAATATTTTTCCTCATTTCCGCTCCAATCCTTCTACCAATCACTTTAAATCTATGCCCCCTGGTTATTGACCCTTCTGCTAAGAGAAATAGGTCCTTCCTATCCACTCTATCTAGGCCCCTCATAATTTTGTACACCTCAATCAAATCTCCCCTCAGCCTCCTCTGTTCCAAGGAAAACAACCCCAGCCTATCCAATCTGTCATCATAGCTAAAATTCTCCAGTCCTGGCAACATCCTCGTAAATCTCTTCCACACCCTATCTAGTGTAATTACATCTTTCCTGTAATGGGGTGGCCAGAACTGCGTTCAGTACTCAAGCCGTGGCCTAACTAGTGTTTTATACAGTTCCAGCATAACATCCTTGCCTTTATATTCTATGCCTCAGCTAATAAAGGAAAGCATTCCATATACTTTCTTAACCACCTTATCTACCTGTCCTGCTAGCTTCAGGGATCTGTGGACATGCACTCCAAGGTCCCTCACTTCCTCTACACCTCTCAGTATCCTCCCATATATTGTGTATTCCCTTACCTTGTTTGCTCTCCCCAAATGCATTACCTCACACTTCTCTGGATTGAACTCCATTTACCACTTTTCTGCCCATCTGACCAGTCCCTTGATATCTTCCTGCAGTCTACAGCTTTCCTCCTCACTATCAACCACATGGCCTATCTTTGTGTCATCCGCAAATTTCTTAATCATGCCCCCTACGTTTAAGTCCAAATCGTTAATGTATACCACAAAAAGCAAAGGACCTTGTACCGAGCCCTGTGACACCCCACTGGAAATAGCCTTCCAGTCGCAAAAACACCCGTCGACCATTACCCTTTGCTTCTTGCCACTGAGGCAATTTTGAATCTAATTTGCCACATTCCCTTGGATCTCATAGGCCTTTATTTTTTTGACCAATCTGCCGTGTGGGACCTTGTCAAAAGCCTTGCTAAAATCCATGTAGACTACATCAAATTGCACAACCCTCATTGACCCTCCTCGTTACCTCCTCAAAAAATTCAATCAAGTTAGTCAGACACGACCTTCCCTTAACAAATTTGTGCTGACTGTCCTTGATTAGTCCATGCCTTTCTAAGTGACAGTTTATTCTGTCCCTCAGAATTGATTCCAATAATTTGCCCACCACCGAGGTTAGGCTGACTGGCCTGTAATTACTCGGTCTATTCTTCGCTCGATTTTAAACATCGGTACAATGTTAGCAGTCCTCCAATCCTCCGGCACTACGCCTGTATCCAGTAAAGTTTGGAAAATGATTGTTAAAGCCTCCGCTATTTCCTCCCTGGTTTCTTTTAACAGCCTGGGATACATTTCATCCGGGCCTGGTGATTTATCCACTTTCAAAGCTGCTAATCCCCTTGATACTTCCTCTCTCACTATGTTTATCCCATCCAATATTTTACACTCCTCCTCCTTAACTTCAATCCCTGTTTCATCCTCTCCTTTGTGAAGACAGATGCAAAGTATTCATTAAGATCCATACCCACATCTTCTGCCTCCACACACAGTTTACCTTTCTGGTCTCTAATAGGCCCTACTCTTTCCTTAGTTATCCTCTTCCTCTTAATGTATTTATAAAACTTCTTTGGGTTTTCTTTGATTTTACCTGCTAATATTTTTTCATGCCCTCTCTTTGCTTTCCTAATTTCCTTTTTACCTTCACCCCTGCACTTAGTATACTCGTCTAAGCTTTCTGTAGTATTGAGTTCCCGGTGTCTATCATAGGCTTTCTTTTTCTGCCTTATCGTACCCTGAATGCATCTTAACATCCAGGGGGCTCTAGATTTGGCAGCGCCTCCCTTTTTCTTTGTGGGAACATGTTTACTCTGGACCCCTTGAATCACCCCTTTGAATGTCTCCCACTGCTCTGACACTGATTTACCTTCAAGTAGCTGTTTCCAGTTTACTTCTGCTAAATCACTTCTCAGTTTAGTAAAATTGGCCTTTCCCCAATTGAAAACTTTAACTCCTGGGCTTTATAAGTAGAGTCATAGAATATAAAAGCAAGGAAGTTATGATGAACCTTTATAAAACACTGGTTCAGCCACAACTGGAATATTGTGTCCAATTCTGGGCACCGCACTTTAAGAAGGATGTGAAGACCTTAGAGGGTGCAGAAAAGATTTACTAGAATGGTTCAAGGGATGAGGGACTTCAGTTAAGTGGAAAGACTGGAGAAGCTGGGGTTGTTCTCCTTAGAATAGAGAAGATTAAGAGGAAATTTGAAAGAAGTGTTCAAAACATGAAGGGATTAGATAAAGTAAATAAAGAGAAACTGTTCCCATTGGCAGAAAGGTCGAGAACCAGAAGACACAGATTTAAGGTGATTGGCAAAAGAATCAAAGGCGACATGAGGAAAAACTTTTTTATGCAGCGAGTAGCTATGATTTGGACTGTGCTGCCTGAAAGGGTGGTGGAAGCAGATTCAATCATGGCTTTCAAAAAGGAATTGGATAAATACTTGAAGGGAAAAAATTTGCAGGGCCATGGGGAAAGAGCAGGGGAATGTGACTAGCTGGATTGCTCTTAAAAAAAGAGCTGTCACGGGCTCGGTGGGTTGAATGACCTTCTTCTATGCTGTAACCATTCTATGATTCTATGAACCCTTTATCGCTACTTATTTTCTCATACTTCACAATCAATTACTGACCCATGTCACAAGTTTACCTCCAATTCCATGTGCTCTCATTTTTGCTAACAATCTCTTGTGAGGAACCTTATCAAATACCTTCTGGAAGTCCATATAGACAACATTGTCAGACACTCCCCTATCCACCATGCCACCAAACGCCTTGGGACGTTTTACTATGTTAAAGGCGCTATATAAATGCATGTTGTTGTTGTTGTTGTTGTTATAGTGGTGACCTCAAAAAATTCAACTGGATTAGTCAGCCATGAACTATCCTTCACAAATCCATGCTACTCTCTTTGATTAGCTGATACTTGTCCAAGTGTTAAGTCACTGTGCCTCTGATGATAGATTACAGTAACTTTCCTACAATTGATGTTATATTGACAGGTCTGTAGTTACCTGGTTTCTCCTTTCTTAAATAATGGAGTGATATTTGCTATTTTCCAATCTAATGCAAAGAAGCTAGAGAGGATTGGAAAATTATGTCCAATGCATCTGCAATTTTCTCACCTATTTATTTTAATACCCTGGGGTGGAAGCCATCATGTCCTGGAGATTTATCTATCTTAAGTCCCATTATTTTCTTCATTACCAAAAAACTTATGAATCCCTGTGCCAGGAGTGAGTCTCTGAAAACTTATTCTGTTGTCCTTTTACCTCTGAGACTTGGGTTAGAATCCAACCCAGACTGATGGGATAAAAGTCTTCTACTCTCATCTAATAAAATTAGTTTGTGCCAGTTTCAACCCAGTTTCCCGGTGGCTGTGGCTCCATAGCCTAAAACTGCCCTTAATTTAGCACAAAATGACATTCTCGGTCAGATATTTATTGTACTGTTATTAAATGGAAGAAAATTTAGTCCTAATAACTTTTTGTTGCAGAAATGTATGCTTATTTAGGTTTTATTCTTAGTTGAAATAATAATTTATTCTTAGAAAGCTGCTAAAATCTTGGCCTGCAAAGCAATCTCTGCAGTTGGAGAAGCCTGTAATCTATTGGTTTTAATCATTGTTGTAAGCAGTTCCTGGAGATTGCTACTTTTGAAGAGATCATATCGTCATGTGGAAGGAAAATCCAAAACTAGATGGAGAATTTCAAGCCCCTTGTGCCTTGGTCCCAACTTTGTCCTTCAATTTTTTTTCAAAATGTTGTTCTTGGGATGTGGGCAGCGCTGGGAAGGTTGAATTTATTGCCCATCCCTAGTTGGCCTGAAAAGGTGGTGAGCCTTCTTGAACCTTCAATTCTGCTGCTGATGGCCCACCGTACGTCATAGATCCCCAATATTGGGTTGCTAGATCTGTCCTTAGTCTATTCCACTTATTAGCACAGTGGTAATGCCACACTAGGCAATGGAGGGTGGCTTTGGGATGTACGTTACTTTGTCTTCTCAGAGAAAGTGGTGCTGTTGAAGGTCAGGCAGGGTTGGTTGGGCTTTTTCTAGTTGAAGATGGTCATTGCCTGGAACTTATGTGGCGTGAATGTTAATCTGGCATTTGTCAGTCCAAGTTTGGATGTTCGCTAGTTCCTGCTGAAGGCTGGCATGGACTGCTTCATTAATGGAGACGTTGTGAATTGAGCAGAACTCTGTAAACAACGCCACTCCTGATCTTCAACTTGGCTTAGTGGTAGCATTCTTACTTCTGAGTCACAAGTATACAGGTTAACATTTCAGTGCAGTACTGAGGGAGTACTGCATTGTCAGAAGTGCTGTCTTTCTGTTGACATGTTTAAACCAAAGTCAAATCTACCTGTTCAGGTGGACATAAAAGATTCCATGGCGCCAGTTGAAGATGAGCAGGGGAGTTCTTTTGGAGTCCTGGCCAACATTTATTCCTCAGCGAACACCACCAAAGCAGATTAACTGACCATCTATCTCATTGCTGTTTGTGAGAGCTTGCTATGTACAAATTGGCAAGTTTGCCTACCTAACAATGACTACAGTTCGTAAGTAATTTATTAGCTGCAAAGTGCATTGGGATGTACTGAGTCTATGAAAAGCAGTATATAAATGCAAGTTATTTCTTTTTTATGACAGATGGAAGATCATTGATCAAGTAGCAGAAGATGGTTAGGCTGAGGATGCTGCCCTGAGGAACTGCAGCAGCAATGTTCTGGGGCTGCGATGATTGGCCTTCAACAACCATAACTATCATCCTGTGTGTTAGGTATGGCACCGACTGACCTCAGTTTTGCTAAGGCTCCTTGGTGCCTTGCTCAATTGAATACTGCCTTGATGTTGAGGGCAATTCCATTTCACTTCTCTTGCATTTAACTCATGAGCACGTCTGGATCAAACAGTGATGAGGTCTGGAGTCAAATGGTTCTGGCGGAATCCATACGGAGCATCAACGAGCAGGTTATTAGTGAATGGGTATTGCTTGATCACACTTTTAATAACTTCTTCCGTTACTTTGCTGATGATTGGGAGGAGGCTGACTGGGGTGAGCGGGGTGGAGCGCAAAGGGTTGGTTAGTTCTGGAACAGTGGTCTTGAGCACTGCGGCCAGGATGTTGTCAGGGCCCATAGCCTTCGCTGTGGCCTTCATTCAATGTTTATGTTGTATTTGATTACAATGTACTACTTACGTTGGCATTGGAATTCAATCTGGATTGTGTCTATTAAAACTGCAGTTCTCCCCCCCCACCACCACCCCACACTGATTGTGTTCAGATTAAACTTAACTCACCTTGAAGCAGAATTACACATTATTATTGCTGAAAAGATATCTATCCTTTGTGCCATCTATCTTGAAATTATTGTAGTTTTTGCAGCAGAGATCCATATCAAGGAGGTGCTGTTTGTGTCCTTATGCTGTTGAATTCTGGACTCCTGCCAGAAACAGTTGTGGGACACTGGGGAAGGCAGGGGATTGACTCAAGGGCCTATGGAACTCCCCCAGTAAAACTCGACTGCTCATCGGCTTGCAGGTCAGTGGTGGAGAGGAGGTTTCAGGAGGGTTTTGTGGGAGGGATAGGGGGAAGTCCAGAGCAGAGGAGGCCACAACTTTCCTTGTGATAGGAAAAGAAAGAACTTGCATTTATATAGCACCTTTCACAACCTCAGGATGTCCTAAAGTGCTTTACAGTCAATAAGGTACTTTTGAAGTGAACTCACTGTTGTAATGTAGGAAATGCGGCAGCCAATTTGTGCACAATCAGCAATGCGATAATGACCAGATAATCTGTTTTAGTGATGTTGGATGATGGGTAAATATTGGTCAGGACACCGGGGAGAACTCCCTTGCACTTATTCGAAATAAGTGGATCTTTTACATCTACCTGAGAGGGCAGACGGGCCCTCTGTTTAACTTGTCATCCAAAAGACTCCTGCTCTGCCTGGCCCCACAAAGGAAAGCTTTCCACTTACCTTTTCATCCTCTTCTTTCCCATCAGCTTCTGACCTGATTTCACCTGGCGAGAAAGCCATGGTGGCTTCCTAGTGCTGGCCCGTGTTAAAATGCAATTGAGGTTCTATTGACGTAATAGGACCCCAATTTGCACAGATTCATGAGGCCCCCACCTTCTTCAGGTAGGTGTGTCAGCCTTCTACGGAGCCCTGCAGGTTGGGATCTCAGGTGGCAGGAACTGAGCAACTTCCTAGTGGGTAAGTAACCTCCTGGGTTTTAACTGCCCACCCGCCCGCCCAGTTTCTGTTGGGTGGGTAGGATTGAAATCCACCCCAGAGAATACATATAAGATTTACAGAAAATAAGCCACTGAGTGCTGCCTGATGTGTAACTCACCAGTGCTGCAGGCACAAGTGGGTTATATTGGCGATGATACAAGTGGGTTATTTGTGGTAAGCCCTTACACCGATATTTATTATAATTATATTATAGACATCAATGAAACTCAATGCTTTACAGGCTTGAAAATTATTTTGGTTAATTGTTGCAGTGTTTAGGTGCATTTGCCATTTAAATATAATCTAATACACATCATGAGGCTACTTGCCACTTCATCGAGTTCAGCATGTGACTGAAGTTATGCCCTTTTTAAGGTTTATCAGGGCATGTGTATTGCCATGTACGCATCATATCAAAAAAGTTCTGATGGGCATTCATAGAATAGACTCCACACCCATCGTACCTAGAGACAAAGGGATATTTTTCTTATTGAAGGAGTACTAGAGCTACAACATAATCTCTAGACACAGCAGAAGCTTTTCTTTAATGCATTTTTATCATAGCTCTATACTTATTTTATTCTAGGGAGCAACCTGCTCCCAAGCCTCAGTGAATGTTGTTCTCTAGCCAGGGGTTCAGAAGTGCACCAGAGCAGCCCAGGGCTATTAATCCTCCAGTTTTCCCTTGCTTGCTGTGAGCTTCTGCTTGTCACCATCATGGGCGAGATCAGAACTTTTGTTATGTGGGAAACTGTGGAAGCATCCCTGCACTGCCAATTTAGAAAATGCCTCTTAGTGGAGAGAAACCATTCCCTTCATCCAGTGACTCCCATTAAAATTGAATCTGTGCCTGAGCATACGTTTCCTTAAGAATATTCCTGTTAAAATGCTGTTCACTTCAATTTCATTAAGGGATAGCATGTTATTGCCGATGGCATATAATGGACAATTAGTAGTGTGAAACTGTGATGAGCAGTCAGTGCTCATAAAACAACGCCCAGCCTGGTAAAATGTCACTCTTAGGATAAAGAGAGGTTCATGCCACAAAGCAGCTTAATGTATAATTCTGCATTACGAATGAATGCTAGAACTTGAAGCAATTAATTGCAGTCAGTCTGAAATATTGTTGCGACTTATAAATGGCCTGAAGCTTAAAAAATTAAACTGATTTTTTTTTAATTAAGTAAAATTCATACCAGATAAACTTTTGCTTTTTAAACTTCCTCCCCTTGAATAGGCAGGAATTGTGTCCCTGTAGCTTTATGCCAGTGTGACTAGGCAATAATATTATATTAAAATGTTTTGGGGGTAAAGGAATTGCAGGATCAGATATTGCAGTCTCTGTTGATTACGATGAACATCTCATACCTGTGAGTTTAAAAGGTACTGAATGAACCCAAACATTTTTATCAAAAGAAACTCCAAAGCCACTAATCTTCACATTCAAAATACCTTTGTTCTAATTTAATGGATTTCTTTTTTCCACAATTTGAGCTTTTTAAAATAGAAGACTTGGTAATTACCAACTCTTAGGAGATTGTCACATAACTGGCTTTTATCAAAATTGGTGCATAGAGTACTGAAATTAAGCAAAATGATTTGCTGCTCAACTGATCTTAAATCTTTTGAACTCCTACATTCTTAGAAGGTCGGTTTAATTTTAATTGTGGTATCATGTAGGTGATGTCTCAAGGGAGCCAGTCACCAACTAGATACTGATGGGTGTAGTGCAGAAACATGCAGGTTTTCTGAAATAGAGATCTTGTAGTTAATTAAATCCTTTGCCTTGTGCCTCACACTTTAATCATCTGTCTACCATTCCCTCATGGGACCTGTGTGTTCATTCTGCACTGTCACAATGATGGCTAGTTTTATTATATTAACTGTCTATTAACCAAAGGAATGTTATGTAACAGATAAAAGATTTTTGTGTAAAATGTAAATCTGATGTTTGCACAGAGCCGGTACTAATTTAGACTCCTGTGCACCAGTCTTGTAATAAAGAATGTTTCTCTATTGTGTATGGTACTGGAGATTGTGGAATAACATTTCAGTAATCTAATTAATACAAAATTACTCAAGTAACATACAAAGTGACAATAAGTGTAATAAATATAGGAGAATAGATTATTAGGATTGTGGTACAAAGCAGTAAGAACATAAGAGCATCTGAAATAGAAGCAGGAGTAGGCTATATGGCCCCTCGAGCCTGCTCTGCCGTTCAATAAGATCATGGCTGATCTTCGACCTCAACTCCACTTTTCTGCCTGATCCCCAAATTCCTTGATTCCCTTAGTGTCCAAAAATCTATCGATCTCAGTCCTGGTAACAAGTTCATATAACATCATAAGCAGAGAGAGCAAAGCTTGATCAATGACTTGTTATCATTTAAACCTTGAAATGTGTTACTGCCTTGAAGCATACTTCTTCATAAAACATATACATGCAAAATACCTAATACAGAAGATGAAATTTAAACAAAATTCTAAGTATACCATGTGACTCAAACTGAGGTAATGAATGTATTCGATTGTTTGATATTATATCCATGTGTTTATGCAAACCTCTGACCATAATTCAGCATTTAATCCTATTTTGGTATTGGCCACTTCATTCATTCACACACACACACACACAAAGCTATAGTATACAAGCATTTTCACCCGACAAACATGATTCGTTTTTTAATAAAACATTAAGCCACACATCTCACAATTTATGAAAAAATTAATATTTCTAGGCACAACTTTTTTTTTTGGGGGGGACACTTATAGTAAATCTCTTACAAATACTTTGAACACAACAAAATTAGCAAACAATATTTATTGACTGGTTTTATACAATTTGTGCTGGAGTGCAGACGAATATATTATACAAATGAGAAATTACTGAATAACAAATATCATAAGATCATCATCTGCACTCCATCCATGCATTTGGGCAAGTTCACTGTGTGGTGTGGCCAAGTTATGGTCCGTGGTTTATGCCGAGTTTGTTCATCTCAGCTGGTGCAATTGTAGGGTACAACAATTGGATTCAGTGCACTTGCAGGCTGCCACTTCTGATTATTATCCAGTGACTCCTTGCTGGAAAACTCAACCGTGTATTTATCAAAGCAAGGAGAAGATCGAGTTTGGTTGTGATGTTCCTATCATCAAATCGCCTACTGGCACTTAGTGCCTTGCTTCACACATGAAGAATGACCACATTAGCAATGTACCAGGGGGCTGCCAGTGCCCCTGGAACCATACTATGCATGACTCATTAACTTTGGGGGAGGGGGAAATACAGCAGTTTGCATGATGCTAAACAGCATTAACATCATTGATCATATCAGTAATATTATATAGCGGCCGTGCAATGAAATAAAATCTAGCCATAGTTGTAAGCTGAGATAGGGTAGGAATATCACTTCCTTTCATGCTGTTTCCTGTTTTCATGTCATGATCAAGGCTCATAATACTGGATTAATTTGCGGGGTTTTTCTTTTTTCAGGTTACACATCATTCCCGCATGAGAAGACAAGCTGATGGCCTGCTCCCAGGCCTCTGCCATTTTATAACCGCCTAGTAAGAGACTGGCCTAGAGTGTCTCAGTCTTCTGATTTCTCTCAGTTGAGAGAATTACTTGACTTCTGCTCACTACCTGTTTCTGATGGCATGGCTGAGATTAGCAACCCAGTGTTTGAACAATCACAGGAATACATCCACTTGTACATCCATGATTTTCAATAAAACAGACTAAAATAAAATTTAACTCCTGTCTATGTATTTTATTTTAATTAATATCTGATGAAGACTTTGCTAAGATTTAAGTACCTCAGTGATGTTCTTATACAAAATATTTACAAATGTATTACATTAAACTAACATCTGTGCAATGATAATTTAAATGGTCCAATATGCAAAGTTTAAAGGGCATTGTCATCATAACCAAAACCTCTTACAAGACATGCTACTGTATATAAGGAATCATTTCACATGCAATTCAACCATTTTGTGGAGAATCAGTGAAGACAACTTGAAATTGCAGCAGATGAAACATCATTTGTGGCACAAATTAATCGTAAATCATGCCCGCTTCATTGCATGAGCGGTTCCAGATGCTGAATTTATCTGCAAAATTCGCTACCTAAATGATACTTCCCCTTAAAAAGCAAGAACTATATTCAATGTATCCCTGTTAAATATAGTGAGATGGTAATTTCACCTGCACATACAAAAAAGAAAATATAAAACTTCTTAATATTTGTTGGTGTTCAGTGCTGTTGCATACAGTAAGTGGTGAATATGGTCACTCCCTAACCCATCTCTGATGTCTTCATGTTACCGATTCTCTCTCGCCTCTTCTGCTTTTGTTGTTCGCTTTCTTTTCCCTCCAGTTTCTTGCCCCTTAACTCTTCTTTTTGCTTACGAACATAAGAACAATGATGGACAGGAAAAGTCCCTCTGGTCCATCCAGCCTGTCTCACACAATTGTGATACCTTGTGCATCACAATATATACTCCCCACCACACCCAAAACGATGTGATTACCCAGAGGTGAAAAACCAAATAAAAACCCAGCCCAATTTGGGTGAAAGAAAATCTGGGAAGTTCCTCTCTGACCTCCTTCTCCAGCTTTTTCTTCTTTTAGATTGGAGATGATGGGTGGTATGGCATGTTGGGGCAGGGAAAGGGCCATCTACAGATGTAGGTTGTATTTGAAGTGGGGTTTACTCAGAAAATTTACTCAGTGGCTCCCTTCCCCCAATTATTTATGCTTCCCTCAGTCCTTGCTCGCATCACATTCCCTACCATGTCACCTTCCTCTTCCTACTACCCCCATTCAAATCACTGTCCCTACCTCTTTGAATCACATGGTGTAGGGGGTAACATATTGGATAAAGGATTGGTCAGCTAACAGGAAACAGAGAGTAGGCATAAATGGGTCATTTTCAGGTTGGCAAGATGTAATGACTGGAGTGCCACAGGGATCAGTGCTGGGGCCTCAACTATTTACAATCTATATCAATGACTTGGATGAAGGGACCGAATGTATGGTTGCTAAATTTGCTGATGACACAAAGGTAGGTAGGAAAGTAAGTTGTGAACAGGACATAAGGAGTCTGCAAAAAGATATAGATAGGTTAAGTGAGTGGGCAAACATTTGGCAGATGGAGTATAATGTGGGAAAATGTGAACTTGTCCACTTTGGCAGGAGAAAAGCAGTATATTATTTAAATGGAGACAGATTGCAGAACTCTGAGGTTCAGAGGGATCTGGGTGTCCTAGTACATGAATCACAAAAAGTTAGTATGCAGGTACAGCAAGTGATTAGGAAGGCAAATGGAATGTTGTCATTTATTGCAAGGGGAATGGAATATAAAAGTAGAGATGTTTTGCTACAGTTGTACAGGGCATTGGTGAGACCACATCTAGAATACTGTGTGCAGTTTTGGTCTCCTTATTTAAGAAAG
The DNA here is from genome assembly GCF_035084215.1 of Heptranchias perlo. NCBI lineage: Eukaryota > Metazoa > Chordata > Chondrichthyes > Hexanchiformes > Hexanchidae > Heptranchias > Heptranchias perlo. The sequence goes on from NC_090327.1 coordinate 127,186,378, forward strand.
GACATAATTGCTTTAGAGGCAGTTCAGAGAAGGTTCACTCAACTGATTCCTGGGATGAGGGGGTTATCTTATGAGGATAGGTTGGACAAGTTGGGCCTGAACACACTGGAGTTTAGAAGAATGAGAGGTGATCTTATTGAAACTTATAAGATCCTGAGTGGACTTTAAGGGGTAGATGCTGAGAGGATGTTTCCCCTTGTGGGAGAGACTAGAACTAGGGACCACAGTTTAAAAATAAGGGGACTCCTATTTAAGATGGAGATGAGGAGAATTTTTTTCTCTCAGAGGGTCGTGAGTCTGTGGCGCCCCCTTCCCCAGAAAATGGTGGAGGCAGGGTCATTGAATATTTTTAAGGCTGAGTTAAATAGATTTCTGATTAACAAGGGAGTCAAAGGTTATAGTAGGTAGACAGGAAAGTAGGGTTGAGGTCACAATCAGATCAGCCATGATCTTATCAAATGGCAGAGCAGGTTCGAGGGGCCGAATGGCCTACTCCTGCTCTTAATTCGTATGTTCGTATGACCCACTCAACCCATGTCCTCCCCTCCCCCTTGCTCCACTGTCACTCACCTCACCCTTAACTCTGCATCAACTTTCCATCCTCCCATTTGCTCCTCTCACCGATGGGTGGTAAGCAGCCAGATGCCCTCTCACCCTCAACCAGTTTCCATCCTACGCTCCCTTCCTATCTACTTCCCTCAAAGAGACTTGATTTGTTGATTCAACTTGATTACAATCGGAAAAAGAGCCTGTCTGCCTTTCTCTGTATTTGCATATTGCTATCTGTCCCTCACAGGCGTAAGCGATTAGCATTGACTGTTTCTGTCAGGATAATCAGTTGTCTTTAAAATTCAACTGTTGTTTTTTTAAAATTTGAAGTAATGTTAAATGAAAAAAGCACGCTCTCACTTTCTAACCCTCTTCTCGTTCATTAACCATCTTTTCCTCTCACTTTCTAAAGTTTATAGACTACAAAACAAAAGCTCCAATGGGTGGGTAATCTGAACACTGTCATGTTTTCTCATTTACGTGCGCACAGAGTCTCTCTTAAAAAAATTGCTGCATGTTTTACCTCAGTAAAGCTTCTGGAAATTGCCCTATTTTTCAAAATTATTTGAAAAGCTATGGGCAGAAAGTGCTAGGAGGTAAAGAAAAATAACCCATCACTAGAGCTGACTGAATGGTACGGATGTATTCTGGGAAATTAGGTGCATGTTAAGAGTACACCGAGTCAATAGTCTGGGCAAAAATATCAAATCCAAGCCAAGGCTTTTGCGAGCTGAAGCCTTCAAGTAAAAACTTTGATGAAAGCGTTTAAAGAAATAAAAGACAACTCATTGGATAACTATAATCAAGTTATTGTGAAATGTATAATTGTTTGATTTTCTTTTTGTTTAAACCCTTATTTCATTAAATTTCAATTACTGAAAAAAAATGGTGAATGAAAATTATTTTCAGAAAGCATTTTGAGTAACAAGGGAATCTGGTGGCCAGATTGAGCAATCTCAGTGATATACTCTACGAATATCAACTATGTGATAGTGTTAGGGGATAGTATAGTCAGGGGGATAGATACTGTTCTCTACAGCCACGACCGAGAGGCCTGAAGGCTATGTTGCCTGCCTTGTACCAGGGTTAAGGACATCTCCTCGTGGCTGGAGAAGAACTTGAAGCAGGAGTGGGAGGATCCAGTTGTCGTAGTCCTTGTAGGAACCAACGACATAGGTAGAACTAGGAATGAGGTTCGGCTGAGGGAGTTTGAGGAGCTAGGGTCCAAATTGAAAAGCAGAACCTCAAAGGTAATAATCTCAGGATTACTACCTGAGCCACGCGCAAATTGGCAAAGGGACAAACAGATTAGATGGTTAAATGCGTGGCTGAATGAGTGGTGTGGGAAATAGGGGTTTCAATTCATCGGGCACTGGCACCAGTACAGGGGAAAGAGAGAGCTGTTCGTTGGGATGGGCTCCACTTAAACCGGGCTGGGACCAGTGTTCTAGTGAATCAAATAACAAGCCGGTAGATAGGGCTTTAAACTAATAAGGGGGAGTAGGCAGGGTTCAGGTAAGGGTAAATTTATAAGTCTAAAGAGAAAAGTCAAGGCTGTAGAGCAGAGTAGCCATTTGGGTAAAAACAAGCAGAGTGTGTCAGGGACAGAGAGCATTAGTGACTAAGGTCACATCAAGGAAAAATAGTAAAAAGTTAAAATTAAAGGTGCTAAATCTGAATGCACTCGTAACAAGATAGATGAATTAATGGCACAAATAGAGATAAATGGGTTTGATCTAGTAGCCATTACTGAGACGTAGTTGCAGGGTGACCAAGGTTGAGAACTAAATATTCCAGGGTACTTGTCTTTTAGAAAAGATAGGCAAAATAGAAAAGGGGGGGGGGGGGTTGGGGGCGGGTTGCCCTGATAATAAAGGATGGGATAAAGACAGTAGTGAGAAAGGATCTTAGCTCAGAAAATCAGGATGTAGAATCAGTATGGGTGGAGCTAAGAACATAAGAACATGAGAAATAGGAGGAGGAGTAGGCCATATGGTCCCTCGAGCCTGCTCTGCCATTCAATAAGCTCATGGCTGATCTTTGGCCTCAACTCCACTTTCCCGCCCGATCCCCATATTCGCCTTGAGTCCAAAAATCTATCCATCTCAAAGATGTGAAGGCCTTAGAGAGGGTGCAGAAGAGATTTACTAGAATGATTCCAGGGATGAGGGACTTTAGTTATGCGGATAGACTGGAGAAGCTGGGGTTGTTCTCCTTGGAACAGAGACGGTTGCGAGGAGATTTGATAGAGATATTCAAAATCATGAAGGGTCTAGACAGAGTAGATAGAGAGAAACTGTTCCCATTGGCGGAAGGGTCAAGAACCAGAGGACATAGATTTAAGGTGCTTGGCAAAAGAAACAAAGATGACATGAGGAAAAACTTTTTTACACAGTGAGTGGTTAGGATCTGGAATGCACTGCCCGAGGGGGTGGTGGAGGCAGATTCAATCATGGCTTTCAAAAGGGAACTGGAGAAGTACTTGAAAGGAAAAAATTTGCAGGGCTCCAGGGGTAGGGCAGGGGAGTGAGACTAGCTGGATTGCTCTTGCATAGAGCAGGCACAGACTCGATGGGCCGAATGGCCTCCTTCCGTGCTGTAACCTTTCTAGGATTCTACCTCAGTCTTGAACATATTCAACGACTCAGCATCAATTCATCGGGCACTGGCACCAGTACAGGGGAAAGAGAGAGCTGTTCGTTGGGATGGGCTCCACTTAAACTGGGCTGGGATCGGTGTTCTAGTGAATCAAATAACAAGCCGGTAGATAGGGCTTTAAACTAATAAGGGGGAGTAGGCAGGGTTCAGGTAAGGGTAAATTTATAACTCTAAAGAGAATCTTTGGAATTCTCTATCCCTCTGGGATAGAGAATTCCAAAGATTCATAACCCTCTGAGTGAAGAAATTCCTCCTCATCTCAGTCTTAAATGGCTGACCCCTTATCCTGAGACTATGCCCCCTAGTTCTAGACTCTCCAGCCAGGGGAAACAACCTCTCAGTATCAACCCTATCAAGCCCCCTCAGAACCTTATATGAGATCATCTTCAATGAGATCACCTCTCATTCTCCAGAGAGTATAGGCTCATTCTACTCAATCTCTCCTCTTAGGACAATCCTCTCATCCCAGGAATCAATCCAGTGAATCTTTGTTGTACTGTCTCCAAGGCAAGTATATCCTTCCCTAGATAAGATCAAAACTGTACACAGTGCTCCAGGTGAGGTCTCACCAAAGCCCTGTACAATTGTAGCAAGACTTCCTTACTCTTGTACTCCAACCCCCTTGCAATAAAGGCCAACATGCCATTTGCCTTCCTAACTGCTTGCTTACCTGCATGTTAACTTCCTGTGTTTCTTGTACGAGGACACCCAGATCTCTCTGAACATCAACATTTAATAGTTTCTCACCATTTAAAAAATATTCCGCTTTTCTATTCTTCCTACCAAAGTGAATAACCTTACATTTCCCCACATTATACTCTATCTGCCACCTTCTTGATCCTTGCGGCACCCCACTAGTTACAGCCTGCCAACCTGAAAATGACTCGTTTATTCCTATTCTCTGTTTTCTGTCCATTATTCTATTCATGCAAATATATTACCCCAACCTCATGAGCCCTTATCTTGTGTAGCAACCTTTTATGCGGCACTTTATCGAAAGCCTTTTGAAAATCCAAATATACAATATCCACTGGTTTCCCTTTATCTACCCTGGTAGTTACATCCTCGAAGAGCTCTAATAAATTTGTTAAACAAGATTTCCCTTTCATAAAATCATGTTGACTCTGCCTAATCATATTATGATTTTCTAAGTGCCCTGTTACAACTTCCTTAATAATGGATTGCAGCATTTTCCTGACTATTGATGTCAGGCTGACTGGCCTGTAGTTCCCTGTTTTCTCTCTCCCTTCTTTCTTGAAAAGCAGGGTCATATTTGCTACCTACCAGTCTTTTGGGACCATTCTAGAATCTAAGGAATTTTGGAAGATCACAACCAATGCATCCACTATCTCTGTAGCCGCCTCTTTTAGAACCCTAGAATGTAGGCCATCAGGTCCAGGGGATTTGTCGGCTTTTAGTCCCATTAGTTTGTCTAGTACTTTTTCTCGACTGATATTAATTGTTTTAAGTTCCTCGCTCTCATTAGCCCCTTGGTTCCCCACTATTTTTGGTAAGCTTTTTGTGTCTTCTACTGTGAAGACAGATACAAAATATTTGTTTAGCGTCTCTGCCATTTCCTGATTCACCATTATAATTTCTCCTGTCTCAGCCTCTAAGGGACCAACGTTTACTTTTAATACTCTCTTCCTTTTTAAATACTTGTAGAAGCTCTTACAATCTGTTTTCTTGCTAGTTTACTCTCATATTCTATTTTCTCTCTTTTTATCAGAAATAACAAGGGGCAGAAAACACTGGCAGGAGTAATTTACAATGCCCCCTAACAGTAGTTATAGTGTTGGACAGAGTATAAATCAGGAAATTAGAGAAGCATGTAACAAGGGTAATGCAATAATCGTGGGGGACTTCAAACCTCATATAGACTGGGCAAACCAAATTGGCGAAAGTCGTTTGGAGGATGAGTTCATGGAATGCATTCGAGACAGTTTACTAGAACTAGGGAACAGGCTATTTTAGATCTACTATTGTGTAATGATACTGAGTTAATTAGTAATCTTATAGTTGAGGATCCTCTGAGGCAGAGTGTTCATAATATGATAGAATTTCATATTGAGTTTGAGAGTGATGTAGTTAAGTCCGAAACTAGGGTCTTAAATTTAAACAAAGCCAATTATGTAGGTATGAGGGGCGAGTTGGCTAAGATAGATTGGGAAATTAGATTAAAAGATATGATGGTAAATAAGCAATGGCGAACATTTAAAGAAATAATTCATAATTCTCAACGAATATACATTCCCTTGAAAAATAAAAACTCCACAGGAAAAAATGGTCCAACCATGGCTAACTAAAGAAGTTAAGAATAGTTTTGGATTAAAAGAAGAGGCTTACAATGTTGCCAAAAAGAGTAGTAAGCCTGAGGATTGGGAGGGTTTTAGAAATCAGCAAAGGATGACCAAGAAATTGATAAAGAGGGAGAAAATTGAATGAGAGTAAACTAGCAAGAAATATAAAAACTTTTGTAAGAGCTTCTACAAGTATGTAAAAAGGAAGAGAGCAGCGAAACTAAATGAGGGTCCCTTGGAGGCAGAAACATGAGAAATTATAATGGGGAATAAGGAAATGGCAGAGACGCTAAACAAATATTTTGTATCTGTCTTCACAGTAGAAGACACAAAAAACATACCAGAAATAGTGGGGAACCAAGGGTCTAATGAGAATGAGGAACTTAAAGTAATTAAGTTTAGTAAAGAAAAAGTACCGGAGAAATTAATGGGACTAAAAGTTGACGAATTCCCTGGACCTGATGGCCTACATCCTAGGGTTTTAAAAGAGGTGGCTGCAGAGATAGTGGATGCATTGGTTGTGATCTTCCAAAATTCTCTAGATGCTAGCACGGTCCCTGTGAATTGGAAGGTAGCAAATGTAACCCGGTTTTCAAGAAAGGAGGGAGAGAGAAAACAGGGAACTATAGGCCAGTTAGCCTAACATCAGTAGTAGGGAAAATGCTAGAATCTATTATTAAGGACGTAGTAACAGGGCACTTAGAGAATCATAATATGATTAGGCAGAGTCAACATGGTTTTATGAGAGGGAAATCATGTTTGACAAATCTATTAGAGTTTTTTGAGGATGCAACTAACAGGGTAGATAAGGAGGAACCAGTGGATGTAGTATATTTGGATTTTCAAAAGGCATTTAATACGGTGCCACACAAGAGGTTGTTACACAAGATTAGGGCTCATGGAATTGGGGTAATATATTAGCATGGACTGAGGATTGGTTAACAGACAGAAAACAGAATAGGAACAAACAGGTCATTTTCGAGTTGGCAGGTTCTAACTAGTGAGGTACCGCAAGGATCAATGCTTGAGCCTCAGTTGTTTACAACCTATATCAATGACTTAGATGAGGGGACCAAGTGTAATGCATCCAAGTTTGCTGACAATTCGAAGCTAGGTAGGAAAGTAAGCTGTGAGGAGGACACAAAGAGATATAGGCAGGTTAAGTGAGTGGGCGAGAAGGTGGCAGATGGAGTATAATGTAGGGAAATGTGAAATTATCCACTTTGATGGGAATAGAAAAGCAGAATATTTTTAAAAGCTGAAAAGGTGAGAGACTAAGAAATATTGGTAGTCAGAGGGATTTGGGTGTCCTTGTACATGAATCACAGAAAGTTAACATGCTGGTACAGCAAGCAATTAGGAAGGCAAATGGTATGTTAGCCTTTATTGCAAGGATTTTGGAGTCTAAAAGTAAATAAGTCTTGCTGCAATTATATAGGGCTCTGATGAGACCACACCTGGAGTACTGTACACACCTTTGGTCTCCTTACCTAAGAAAGGATATACTTGCCTTAGATGGGGTGCAATGAAGGTTCGCTAGATTGATTCCTGGGGTGAGAGGGTTGTCTTATGAGGAGAGATTGAGTAGAATAGGCCTATATTCTCTGGAGTTTAGAAGAATGAGAGGTGATCTCATTAAAATGTATAAAATTCTTACAGGGCTTGACAAGATGGATGCTGAGGGGTTGTTTCTCCTTCCCGGAGAGTCTAGAACTAGGGGTCATAGTCTCAAGATAATAAGTCGGCCATTTAGGTCCAAGACGAGGAGGAATTTCTTCATTCAGAGGGTTGTGAATCTTTGGAATTCTCTACCCGAGGGCTGTGGATGCTCAGTGGTTGAGTATATTCAAAACTGAAATCGATGGATGTTTGGACACTAAGGGAATCAAGGGATATGGGGATCGGGCAGGAAAGTGGAGTTGAGGTCGAAGATCAGCCATGATTTTATTGAATGGTAGAGCAGGCTCGAGGGGCCATATGGCCTATTCCTGCTCCTATTTCTTATGTTCTTATTGTGTGTCACTGTGTGGAATCTTGAAAATATTTTTCATAGCACCACCTAGAGGAGTAACAGGTACTTATAAGTTTTCAATGAAATGCATGCTCCAGGAACCAAATTTAATATATACTAATTGACCTCCCTTGGTGTTGCACACAAAGTCAAGAACAAGTGCAGTATTCTGGTTTATCAGGGTTTGGAATAATTGAATCAAAGCCACTTAGGGTGTGTGTGTGTGTGGTTGGGGGCGGGAAGAGAAATAGATGAGGATATGGAGGAGAGGAAAAGGGGCAGAGGGAGAGGAGAGGCAAGGGGAGCGGCTAAATCTATGCTAAATCTCTTCCTAACTGTTGTAGAGCATTCCCTCTGTTATGAGATTGTATTCAGTGGAGAGGGGGAAACTGGTGCAACTCTGGCCTTGTGGACGCCATTCAAAGTTTTGATGAGTGGTGGGTGGAGAAGAAATTAAGAAATTGGGAGATATTCTATGGATAAATTCATTGTTGGTGGGTTCCGATACAGCCAGTTCGGGTTATTCATTGGGTGCAGAAATATTACATTTTTAGACTACAGAGAATTAAAGGTGGAGATTTTCTTTAATTTTGAATAATTCATTCCATTAATATAGGTAGGCTTTAACCATTAGTGAATGTTTAATCCCACTAAAAAAACATACTGGTAGGATAAGGCTGCTACAGCCAGCTGGGTGACTTCAACAGGCAAGGTTTAATTTGACACTGAAAACTCCCACTGCATTGCCACCTGGAGGCATAAATGATATTAGAGGCAACAGAATGGCTTTGCCCAAAGGCGGCCAAGGTGACCTTGAAAATTTTCAATGAAACATGCTTCCCACATGCAGAATTTAATATATAATAGATTATCCTACTATATCAGGATGTTCCTTCATGTTAAGTTGTTTTCAGCATTATTTTGAACACAATCATACCACATTGACCTTAGCTAAGTTGAATATTTGATCAATTAATTTCATCTAATGCTTCACCAAATTTAAATTTAGTGCTGTGATGTTTTCCAGCCTCTTCCTTCTGGTGTCAATGTTGGATGTTACAATCAATGGTAGGGATTTGCACTTATAACCTGGGGAAGCCTAAGTAGGAGAGAAAACTAACTGGCATGTTGGCCATGGAATAACAATAATAGCATCCATTCTGGTGCTACAAACCCGTAAGGACGTCACGGATAGAGGCAGGCAAATGGGGGAAGGGAGCTGACTGGGAATAAAGTAAAGAAACACCAGGCCACCACAATTAAGTGTTGGAGTTAAATAACTTTTGTTATTGGATTTTAGAAAAAAAATCAAACATTTCCCTGTTAAGGAACGAAGGAAAAAATATATTTTTTAAAACATTTTTAAAGAAAAAGATGACTGTTTGTGTTAAGTTTATTCTCTTTGTTGGATCAGTTTCATTTAAATGGAGCATCAAGATATTAAAGAAGTTGATTATATTAATAAAGTATTTTGATTTGTTGTATACATATGGAAAAACTATGGAAATATTTGCAGTTAACATATAAAGTCAGAGGATGTACTAATACTATATTAGTTTTGAAATGTCAAATAGTATCATTCTTAGCTTGTACATACTGTATTTAGAATCATAGAAGTTTACAACATGGAAACAGGCCCTTCGGCCCAACATGTCCATGTCGCCCAGTTTATACCACTAAGCTAGTCCCAATTTCCTGCACTTGGCCCATATCCCTCTATACCCATCTTACCCATGTAACTGTCCAAATGCTTTTTAAAAGACAAAATTGTACCCGCCTCCACTACTGCCTCTGGCAGCTTGTTCCAGACACTCACCATCCTTTGAGTGAAAAAATTGACCCTCTGGACCCTTTTGTATCTCTCCCCTCTCACCTTAAATCTATGCCCCCTCATTATAGACTCCCCTACCTTTGGGAAAAGATTTTGACTATCTACCTTATCTATGCCCCTCATTATTTTATAGACTTCTATAAGATTACCCCGAAACCTCCTACTCTCCAGGGAAAAAAGTCTCAGTCTATCCAACCTCTCCCTATAAGTCAAACTATCAAGTCCCGGTAGCATCCTAGTAAATCTTTTCTGCACTCTTTCTAGTTTAATAATATCCTTTCTATAATAGGGTGACCAGAACTGTACACAGTATTCCAACTGTGGCCTTAATAATGTCTTGTACAACTTCAACAAGACATCCCAACTCCTGTATTCAATGTTCTGACCAATGAAACCAAGCATGCTGAATGCCTTCTTCACCACCCTATCCACCTGTGACTCCACTTTCAAGGAGCTATGAACCTGTACTCCTAGATCTCTTTGTTCTATAACTCTCCCCAACGCCCTACCATTAACGGAATAGGTCCTGGCCCGATTCGATCTACCAAAATGCATCACCTCACATTTATCTAAATTAAACTCCATCTGCCATTCATCGGCCCACTGGCCCAATTTAAGATAACCTTGCAATCCTAGATAACCTTCTTCACTGTCCACAATGCCACCAATCCTGGTGTCATCTGCAAACTTACTAACCATGCCTCCTAAATTCTCATCCAAATCATTAATATAAATAACAAATAACAGCGGACCCAGCACCGATCCGAGGCACACCGCTGGTCACAGGCCTCCAGTTTGAAAAACAACCCTCTACAACCACCCTCTGTCTTCTGTCGTCAATCCAATTTTGTATCCAATTGGCTACCTCACCTTGGATCCCGTGAGATTTAACCTTATGTAACAACCTACCATGCGGTACCTTGTCAAAGGCTTTGCTAAAGTCCATGTAGACTATGTCTACTGCACAGCCCTCATCTATCTTCTTGGTTACCCCTTCAAAAAACTCAATCAAATTCGTGAGACATGATTTTCCACTCACAAAACCATGCTGACTGTTCCTAATCAGTCCCTGCCTTTCCAAATGCCTGTAGACCCTGTCTCTCAGAATACCCTCTAACAACTTACCCACTACAGATGTCAAGCTCACCGGTCTGTAGTTTCCAGGCTTTTCACTGCCACCCTTCTTAAAGAAAGGCACAACATTTGCTACCCTCCAATCTTCAGGCACCTCACCTGTAGCTGTCGATGATTCAAATATCTCTGATAGGGGACCCGCAATTTCCTCCCTAACCTCCCATAACGTCCTGGGATACATTTCATCAGGTCCCGGAGATTTATCTACCTTGATGCGCGTTAAGACTTCCAGCACCTCCCTCTCTGTAATATGTACACTCCTCAAGACATCAATATTTATTTCCCCAAGTTCCCTAACATCCATGCCTTTCTCAACCGTAAATACCGATGTGAAATATTCATTCAGGATCTCACCCATCTCGTGGTTCCGCACATAGATGACCTTGTTGATGCTTAAGAGGCCCTACTCTCTCCCAAGTTACTCTTTTGCCCTTTATGTATTTGTAGAAGCTCTTTGGATTCTCCTTTGCCTTATCTGCCAAAGCAATCTCATGTCCCCTTTTTGCCCTCCTGATTTCTCTCTTAACTCTACACCGGCAATCTCTATACTCTTCAAGGGATCCACTTGATCCCAGCTGCCTATGCATGTCATATGCCGCCTCCTTCTTTTTGACTAGGGCCTCAATCTCCCGAGTCATCCAAGGTTCCCTACTTCTACCAGCCTTGCCCTTCACTTTATAAGGAATGTGCGTACCCTGAACCCTGGTTAATACACTTTTGAAAGCCTCCCACTTACCAGACATCCCTTTGCCTGCCAACAGACTCTCCCAATCAACTTCTGAAAGTTCCTGTCTAATACCATCAAAATTGGCCTTTCCCCAATTTAAAATTTTAACTTTTGGGCCAGACCTATCATTCTCCATAGCTATCTTAAAACTAATGGAATTATGATCACTGGTCCCAAAGTGATCCCTCACTAACACTTCTGTCACCTGCCCTTCCTTATTTCCCAAGAGGAGGTCAAGTTTTGCCCCCTCTCTAGTCGGGCCATCCACATACTGAATGAGAAATTCCTCCTGAATACACTCAACAAATTTCTCTCCAACCAAGCCCCTAATGCTATGGCTGTCCCAGACAATGTTGGGAAAGTTAAAGTCCCCTACTATTACCACCCTATTTTTCTTGCAGCTGTCTGTAATCTCCTTACATATTTGCTCCTCAATTTCCTGTTGACTATTTGGGGGTCTGTAGTACAATCCTATCAAAGTGATCTCTCCCTTCTTATTTTTCAGTTCTACCCATATAGACTCAGTGGGCGAACCCTCGGATATATCCCCTCTCACTACTGCCGTGATGTTCTCCCTAATCAAGAACGCAACTCCCCCTCCTCTCTTACCTCCTGCTCTATCTTTCCTATAGCATCTGTACCCTGGAACATTGAGCTGCCAGTCCTGCCCCTCCCTTAGCCATGTTTCAGTAATAGCTATAACATCCCAGTCCCATGTACCCAACCATACCCTGAGTTCATCTGCCTTGCCCATCAGACTTCTTGCATTGAAATAAATGCAGTTTAATCTAGACTTCCCTTGGTCTTTGCCCTGCTTTCTCAGACCATCTGTCCGGTCATGTTTTGTACACTCTCCCTTACTGCCTTTTGTTTCTGTCACCACTTTACTTCCCACTGACTTCCTGCATCAGTTCCCATCCCCCTACCACATTAGTTTAAACCCTCCCCAACAGCACTAGCAAACACTCCCCCTGGGACATTGGTTCCAGTCCTGCCCAGATACAGACCGTCCAATTTGTACTGGTCCCACCTCCCCCAGAACCGGTTCCAATGGCCCAGGAATTTGAATCCCTCCCTCTTGCACCATCTCTCAAGCCACGTATTCATCCTAGCTATCCTGTCATTCCTACTCTGACTAGCCCGTGGCACTGGTAGCAATCCTGAGATTACTACCTTTGAGGTCCTACTTTTTAGTTTAATTCCTAATTCCTTAAATTCAGCTTGTAGGACCTCATCCCGTTTTTTTACCTATATCGTTGGTACGTATATGCACCACGACAACTGGCTGTTCACCCTCCCCCTCCAGAATGTCCTGCAGCCGCTCCGAGACATCCCTGACCCTTGCACCAGGGAGGCAACATACCAACCTGGAGTCTCGGTTGCATCCACAGAAACGCCTGTCTATTCCCCTTACAATCGAGTCCCCTATCACTATAGCTCTGCCACTCTTTTTCCTGCCCTCCTGTGCAGCAGAGCCAGCCACGGTGCCATGAACCTCGCCGCTGTCACCTTCCCCTGGTGAGCCATCTCCCCCAACAGTATCCAAAACGGTATACCTGTTTTGGAGGGAGATGACCGCAGGGGACCCCTGCACTGCCTTCCTACTCTTCCTCTGTCTGTTGGTCACCCATTCACTATCTCCCTCAGTAATTTTTATCTTTGGTGTGACCAACTCACTGAACGTGCTATCCACAACTTCCTCAGCATCGCGGATGCCCCAAAGTGAGTCCATCCGCAGCTCCAGAGCCGTCAAGCGGTCAAACAGTAGCTGCAGCTGGACACACTTCCCGCAGGTGAAGGAACCAGGGACACAGGAAGGATCCCTGAATTCCCACATCCCACAAGAGGAACATGACACGGGTCTGGGATCTCCTGCCATGACTTAACCCTTAAGTTAGCTTAACAACAACTACAATGTCAAGAAAAAAAAGGAAAGAAAAACTACTTACCAGTCACCAGCCAATCACTTACCTGTTGGCTGTGACTTCTTGCCTCCAGCAGCTGCAGTAGCTCGATCCTCCTCCTCGTCAACTTGCTTGCCCTCCTCACAGTGCCTCCTTTTTTTTTGGTTAGAGGAGGAGGGAGGGAGGGAAACACAAGTGTAGTGTTTTGTATGTGTTGTCATTTACTGTTAACTTTATTTGGTATTTCACTTAGATCTGGTGAATATAAAATATTTTAAAACATATTTCTGCCATTTTACACTGTATTTGAATTTGATAACATTTAAGTTCATGTGCACACATAAGCAATCATTTCTATTATCTACAGTTCAATTGGTTACAGCTGTAGAGAGTATTTTATTTTAAATAGAGAAAAAATGTCTTAGAAATTAAATCAGATTTAATGCCAATCTATAATTGTTTAATAACCAGAGTGGTTGAAAGACCGGCCTCCAATGATGGGAGATCAGCCTCTGACAATGGAGCAGATGGAATGGGTTACAAATAGCAATCAAAGTCAGAGGAATAAAAAATGTGGGTGGAAACTATAACTGGGGATTTCTCCGATAGGACGGGGAAAGATTTGAAAATGAGGACAAATCTCTTGAAATTGGGGAGCGACTGGAGCTTCTTGAGAAGGGAGGTGATGTGTATGGGGGGGGAGGAAGAGAAGAGGAGGGGCTATATGCAGAAAGATACACCGGTCACAGATTTCTAGATTAACTGGCGTTTATGAAAGGTGTAGGTGTAGCCAAGCCAATGAGGAATGCGATAGCGAACCTAATCCTCGAGATAATGGCTTGGATGAGGGTTTCAACAGCAGGAGGGTGAGCTAGGGGCATAAACAGCACCACCTTGTGACCTAAACTAGATATTCATCTCTTTCGTATGTGAATTTCTTCAAAGACGGACCCTGCAAACACTTGGTGAGACAAAGCCAAATACAAATTGTCAAGTTTCTTTATTTCACAGTAAGGTGAACCTATAGGAAGACAGTTATGACCGGATGCACTTAATTCAATCCATACAACTTATTTTCAAATACAAAATAACGAACATACCACATTGACCCACATCAGTGTGTCATCTAGCTTGACTTAAACAAGATGGCTTCTAACTATTCTTAGCATTTCTAACTTAGTTGCCTCAGCAAAAGTCCTTGCAGCTTTCCCCTTAACTGATACAACCACCCTTACAGCCTTCATGTTTCAAAAAAGGCCTCTCTGGCAGGCTGTATCTCAGCCTCTATCTTGTGTCTCTTTGTTCCCAGAAAAAAAACAGGATCACAGACTTCAGAATATGATGGGTGTGAGGTTTTTTTTTTGATTGCCTGGACATGCTAACAAATTGCTATTTATAGTCTATGAGGAAACAACATCACAGCTAGCTCATTAGCATCTTAACTACATATTGTCTCAGTCTTTTTTATCTTTAACTTGTCTGGATAAAAACAATATTTAAAGTAACTTTTTCCCAAAACCTCTCTGTGGAAAGATGATCAAAAGAAATCCTGAAACATAACTGGCATTATGGAGGAGAAGCGTGGAGGTGTTCATTGATGACTTTGACAATTGCCGTCTTGCTGTTAAGGGCTGTCAGCAAACTGTATTGTAGGAACTTGAATAATGAGTGGTGAGAGAGGCAAGCGCATAGGTGGGTGCTATTGAGGCATGCAGAACCTGAGAGAAAAGGCAGGCGAGAGCTGGGACAGTACTCTGCAAAGATTTATGGATCAACGACAAATCTACAATGCAACAGTTTAAACACAGCAGAAATTATGCAAGTGTTTTTAACAATGACGGAACTTTGCCTCTAGTCCATCTGAAGAACTCTAAATCTCCTTCCTGCCTTGGGAGTGGAGGTGACCAAATGGCTTCTTTCAGACACATTGCCTTTTAAGATGCAACGTCAGCTCACACAGCTACACAATCTTCAACCATGCTTGGTTATCATTTAGTCTCAGTCAAGCTTCCTTTATTGGTCATCTTCCCCCCTCCCCCACCCCCACACCCCTTTTCCCTCGTCTCCTGCAGGCACTCACTCATATTGGGTTGTAATAGGAGTGAAAAGGGGACAAAAGTAAAGAATTAACAAGCAATCATGGTTTCTCTCATTTTTGTGAAGGTTGCATGAGAAAGAATGGACCTGTTACTAGCACCTAAAATGTGATTAGGTGAACTAACTGGTCACAAAGGTTTAGACAAAAAAAAAAGTTTATAAAGAATATTTCCTTAGTCGCACTGGTATATACTTAGCATGCTGCTCTTGAATATTAGGAGATGCATGGATGGCCTCTTAAGAAACAGCTGAGTCTTCAACTGGCACCTTCCACTCTCAGCAATGCCTACCATTTAAACCACACATTAAAGCACTGGTGCCATTTTAGTGGAATTTATTGTATCAAGTCATCAGCTGCTTAATTGAATGCAAACATTTTAGATTATTTTGCAAATTTTTTTTTAAAAATCTATTTTTCAGGGTTCATAAAAGACCAGTGCAGCTGAGCGAAGGAATTCAACAGACTGGTAGGACCAAACCTACAGCCCATCACTGCGATTCTGTGCTCCAATCTGTCTTGTTTCTTTTTAAACAGCAAGATCTGCACCTAACTTCAATTTTGTTTAAAAAACCAATTCATAATTCCAATGACCACACAAAAGTGCATTAATTATTACAAATCAACATGCATCTCCTAATATTCAAGAGCAGCATGCTAAGTGTATACCAGTGAGATTAAGGAAATAATCTTTACAATCTTTTTTTTTGTCTACATCTTTGTGACCAGTTAGTTTACCTAACCACGTTTTAAGTGGTTTCAATTGGCATCTAATCCCAGTTTTCACTTTTTTGTAAGTCTTTGAAACCCTTCAATCAATTACAAAGACAAAATGTGCTTGTTTAAAATGCTCCAGAAAACCTGCAAGGACTAAAATTGTAGATTTGTAATTAAACCAGGATTTAAAATTTAAACATAACTAATATCAAGGGAGTAGGCCTAGCAATTTATTGAATTAAAGAAAAATTAACAGTTGCTATAAACATGAAGAAAAATCAAACGTGATATGATCGCATCTTCAGTAAGCAGAATTTCTTTGAAAACAGAAAAAAATTGTTCCAAAAGATTCATCCCCCAAATTCCATTTATTTGACACACGACAGACAACATCTGCAGGTATCAGAGTTTAAAAAAACAAGAATTGCTCATTAGCAGAAGGCCCTCTTGTGTAACAACGGACAGCTCTCAAAGCTTGTATTATGTTTTTCTGTACTTCAATATACAATAAATTTATAAGTCAAATGATTATTACTTACTCAAAATGGTATTGCATACAGGTCTTAGAAAAAGATCATTTGTTTAGATATGCAGATTTCTTTTGAAAAAGTAACAAAAGATAAGTCATACAGGAAAAGTCCCTTCTATGTGCTATTGCACAGAATTAAAAGGAAAAAAAATGCCTGTACAATAAACCAGACCAGTGTGGCTGATGACCCCTAATGGCATCTTCAAACATGAAATACATCGACATGAGAGAGAGAATAAGTGAGAAAGGAAATGAGAGAGAGAAGTTGAAAGAGAAAACATCCATGGAACTCAGTCTCCATTAATCACAAATGTCTATTGGGTGTGCATGGATCACTGTTTCAAAGCTACCAAACAGCCAGGAGCAAATAGTGTGACTGACAAATACTATGACAGTGAGGTATGATTCCCTCTGATAGAGCAAAATCAGAAACGTAAAGAACGAGTCTATAATTTCACTAAATCCAGTGTAGAGAAACATCTTTGCCGATATGGCCATTAATACCAAATACATTCTTTTTCAAGTGACTACTCCTTACATACTTTGTGTCTAGCACATTATAACACTAGAAACACGTTATTCAAGCTCATGATTTAAAGGGGAGGAAAAATAAATATTAAGTAAATTTACAAGAATCCAACTCCCACAGTCCCAAATATTTATTCTTATTTAGGTTTAAGTTTAATACATGGATATGCATGACAGGCTGATGTATGTACTTAAATCTTCATCACAAGTGTCTTCTTGCTTCCTTGTGCAGACTTCTTTTGATCCTCTTTCATGCTCACGTTGCATCCAAAAACGGTAAAGCATCCAAATGTTAAGTTGAATGGCAACACGGACTTAACAGTTTTAGGGAAGGCTGGTTATAGTATTATGCAACATTCCTTTGCCGCTGAAGTACTTTCACCTGCTTTCTTTTGGCAATGAATAGTCTTTTACTTTTTTTGGTACATTTGACACAAGAATACAATCAGTACTAATCTTCTACACTTATAAATAAATGTTCACAATTGTAAATACTAAACAAAATAGTGTAAACAAGCATTTCCTACATAAACTTTTTAATCCTTAAAAATAACTGATAAAATACCCCCAACAGCCCCAAGACTAGTTGTGAAGTGTAAAATTCCACTATGCTCCCATAGTAAATATTTCTGAAGCCAATTAACTGAACACCAAAAACAGGCAAAACAAAATCTTGTAAACATTATGGAATCAAGATTACTACACCCGTGGGCTGAAAATCCACCACAAAAGGTATTCTCTCATTTTGCCTGCAGCAAGCAACATAATGTGCTGCTGAATACCGTTAAGCACATGGTGCAGCCTGTGCAAAACAGAGAAAAGTAGGCTAATTTTAGTTTTAAAATGGTGACTACATGCTTAACAAATATTGACTGCAGAGTTTGGGCCATAAAGATACACAAGGTTTATTCAGATTATAAAAGTGACAGACTGCATAATCTTGCTCAGCAGAGTGAAAGTGATAGCTATTTTGTTACTAGAGCTCTCTCCTGCAGTCAATAGGTGTACAAATGAGTAATCATTCTTAATTCTGAAAAGTATATTCTTAACACAAAATATTTAACAAAATTAAGATTGTGTGATAACCAACAAAGTAGAAAGATCAGTTTTTGGGCAGCCTCCTAGTTAGTTTTGAATACAAACACATATTTTGCAGTCTGAATACACAAGCATAGAAGACAACACTGAACATTTTAAGCCAAGTTGTCTAAAATGGTATACACTTAATTGTAAGGTCACTTAGGCCCAAAGCAAAATATGACAACCAGCTAAGAGTCAGAAAGACCAAACCTGCCATAGAACAAATGTCACTCAGTGACAACATTTTTAGTAACAATCCAGTGAATAGTTCCTGAGTGAATAGGGAGAACGATGGTTGTAAATTAAAAAAGACCTATTCACTTCTCCAGGTACAGTTCTCATTAGTAGGTGTACACAGCTCAAGGCCAGTCACCAAAACTAATAATTGGTTTAACATTCCATTTCAGCTATACAAAACCTATTATTTACAAGTTTCAGTGAAATTCCTCCCAGCCATTGTAAATTAGCTTGTGATGCTGCCCCATTAACTTCAGTGTAATAAATACAATTTCACAGATTGTTGGCATCCTGTGAATGCAAAACAAATAACCAATTTAACAAAATTGCTCAGGCAAATAAGCAAAAAAAGTTTAGATAAATACAATTTCACAATGATCAAAACTTACAACCCCATTTCTACGTAAATACAGTAAATGAAAAGGGCTTTGTTAAAGGTTTGTTAAAAACACAGGACTGTAACTGATCAATATCACATACTTCTACTTGGATTTTGACAGCTTAAGCAGTTTTAGGGGTAGATTTACTATTCACAGATACCAAGACCTCCTTTAGAGACAACAGGAATGAAAATCAATTCAATTCAGCAATCTGGATTGACCACGCTGAATTTTATAGTAGAAAATGGATCGGATTATAAATTACATTCAGGTTAGTTAAACCTATCTGTGGCTCAACATGCTGTAGCACAGAATGCTGAGTGACAAGCCTATGCTTGTAATTGCCACATAGCCTGGCTGAGGTCAAGAACTCGCATGGTGTGGAGAGAGCACCCAGTAGTAGCTAGCTGCTTTCCAAATGGAAGAGCAACGGGAAGGAAAAGAGAAAAGGAGAAAATGAAATGTTATCCTGAGCCACTAGGAGCTGGTCACTCAGAGAATGATATATGGCACAGGAAGTACTAAACCAGATATGAACATAAAATGGATTATATTTTGGTTTCTTACCGAATGTGTAAATGCTTTCTTCATACAGTGCTGTTTATTTAAACATGACAACTGTACTTTAAATGTAGTCATACTTCAACAGTACTGATTCAAACAGGGAGAAGTGGGGCAGCTAAGATGTTAACTGGATCACGTGTGATTAAGATTGGTCCCTACAGCACTGTATGAAATTGCTGTGTGATCAGAACACTTCAATAAACAAAATGCAGTGAAGGAAAGTGGAAAACAGAGTCAGTATCATTATGTATATTTTCATTATGCACCATTTTCATTAAAAGCCAATTCTCACATTTATTACCACTTATTAAAAAGTTAAATATGATCATAATTGACTTTTTTGCTGCTGAGGATAATCTACTTTTTTTTTGCTATTCTCGTCTTTTCCTCCTGGGATCTCCTCCTGTCATCCAAGACTGAGCAGCCAGCTAAGCTGCTCCAAGACTCCTGCCAATGTTACACCAAGGGGCCCGTGGCAATTCTCCCTGCTTTTGATTTTCCCTCCCTGTGGAGAAGCACCTGGTTTCAGCAGAGTTGATATCAGGAACCCTGCATGCAGAGGATCCCGAGCTATGTCCTACCACTCTACTCCGCAACACAGCGTGCCAAATTCCAAATGTACGTCATCATCATAATCGACTTAAACAATCCTTCTCCACTTTATTTTTGTGGGTTAACAAATAACTTTTGTGGATTTAATTTTAACTATGTGCTGAAGACATTATCATTAATTCGGGTTACTTGAACGTTCAAGTGTGAATGTTACGTCATCTCCCTCCCACTATAAGACACAACTTCAAGTTACTCTCCTTTTGGAAGGGAAGAAAACAGAAAAAGGTAATCACATTAAAACAGAAATTGTGTGAAAAGGAATCAAATGGTTTGATTTTTAAAATGGGTCTTGAAGGCAAGACTCTCTCTTTGGATATACTCCAAGGATTTAACAAAAGTTAGGCTTCATAAACTCTCAATATGAAACAAAGCTGCATTAGAGAGAGTGATACAGCAAGTGAAAAAAATAAGCCCCAGAAACGATTTTAGGAAGAAAAACGAAAAGTTCTAGATATAGTAACATGTAAGATATTTACATAAACTAGTCCAAAAACATTAGTTTGAATTATGCAGAATAGAAAAATATATAAATAACCATAAACATTCCACCAATAGTTCAATTATTGAAACCTCTTTACTAGAAAGTGACTTTGAACTCCTTCCAGCATGCTGAGAACCAATATCAAGTTATTGGCTCTGGTTCAACTACATGGGTTTTGGTGTTCTTTCCATGAGTTGATAATTTGGTGCACTTGTTGAATAGAACCGTATTTAAAGTGCCTTGGTGCTAGTAGAAGGGATGGTGTGCGAAGATGGTTTCTGAGGGTAACGGTCATAGTAGTAAGCTTGGAAGAGAATAGTAATATCGACACACACTTGTAGCAATCCACATATCCAGAACTGGAAAGGAGCCTGGTTCAGGATGAAGTAAGCAGTCTTGAAAGTGTCACCACTCGCCCACATCAACACCATTGTGATACTTTTAGGAGAGGAAAAATTGCAATATTAGTTAAGTTTTACTTACAGTAGACCAATAGGTGTCCAACATAACACTGGATTGCATTATAGTAATAGATATATAGTACTCGCCTCACTTAACCTCCACAATAGCGGGTTGAAGCTCCGCAAAACTACTGTCGTCATTAGTCTTCACCTACCATTGGCATTGCTGCAGAACTCTGCAAGTGTGGGCACTTTACTGTCCTCTTAGTCTGATCAGCATTGACCAATTAAGGACAGTTCATAAGGCAGTTGGCTCTATTTCAATCGTAGGAAATTAAAAGGCAGCCTGCGATACCACCAAAGGATGCTTTTTTTAAAAAAATGTAAAATGGGCTTTGTGCCTTGTGGTAGTTGTGTCGCCAACATAAGGAACTGAAAATCATTGCAAGACTATCTCCTGTAGGTAGTACCAGTCATCACAAATGCTGGTGCAGCAGTGATGTCAAAGATTTAGAGTGAAGACAGCTTGAAATGCATTAGGTTCCTGATGTTATGTAGGCCACTTTTCCTAGTATAGCAAACTATTTTTATTCCCTATCCTTTTCAACTCCTTTAAATGTTACATTTCATTGCAGGAGCACCAACACTACAAGGACTGTGGTGGTTCAAGGACAAAGACCCAACACCACCTTCTCGAGGAAACTAGGGATGGGCAATAATTGTGGCCTTCCCAGTGTCTCCCACATCCAGAGAACAAATTTTAATTTTTTTAAAAATTCACTGCAGATTGTGCACATGCTACTGGCTGAATCAATAAATATTGCAAATGCAGGTTTCAAATGTTGTTAAAGCAGAATCAGGGCCTTGTGCCAGTGAAATAAAAGATTTGCATTTATACAGAGCTTTATTAAGTGTCTCAAATATCTCAAAGTGCTTCACATAGAATGAACTTTGACACGCAGTGACTTGTTATGTACGCAAACATCATTTTTAAAAAGTTGAAGCTAAATGAACACAAATTTAGAAAATCACCTGACATAAGGATAGAACATAAAATTTGGAATGAGAAAAGATCAATAGGACCATCAAGCAGGCTCCTTTCACAGTCTGTGCATGACAACCTTAATCACGAACACCCCTCTCCGCTAGAACCTATGATCTCTATACTCTTAGTAACCCCACGTCACTCAAACGGATCTATTAATAGCCCTATAACCCCAATCTCCTTTCTAGATGGGTACTAATCTAATTTCTTTTTCCAGATGTTACTTCAGGGGCTTCAAAGCATAACAGTTGCAGTTCATAAATACTGCTAGCTATGAAATTAGTTTGGATCCCAGTTTGTCATGAACACAGGAACTTTACCACATAATTCAGCACCAAATAGCAATCTGAGAGGGGATTTCAAAGATGACTGGGGTTGGAAATAGAAAACATTCACAATGGTGTGGCAGGATGCTGTACTAAGGCTGGGGTTAAGCACTCTGTTAGGACAGTTTTATTCTGCATTTCCTGACCTAGGAGTACTTTACGGAGATACTGGGTAACAAGGAGAAAGGTACTTTGTCTTCAGTCTTTCAGATCAAGACACAAAAACTCAGGTTAAAATAACAAGATGCCAGTTTACAGGCTACACCTGTGTTTTTTTTTTAAAAAGACAGCAAACCATTGCTTCACCAATGCATCAGTTACATTCCCAAGTTTGTAGGCCACAGTGAATCACAATGTATGCACTCATTTTATTGTACTTCACTATCAAGAACCACCTGGCTATTTTTACTTTGAAGCAAAAAACAAAATATACTGCAGATGCTGGAAATCTGAAACAAAGATAGAAAATGCTGGAAGCACTCGGGTCAGGTAGCATCTGTGAAGAAGTGAAAAGCATTAACGTTTCAGGTACAATGCTTCGTTACAAGTGCTCTGACAAAGGATTATACCTATAACGGTAACTTTTTTCCTCTGATAATTACAAACTACAGGGGCTATATTTCGACATATTTAAAAGATAGTCAGCTGAATTCAATCAGATGAAAGAAACAATATTAGACAAATACAGTAAGGGTTTACTTGGAAACAGGAGTGATCTACAAAAGTGAGACTGCAAATCTGTATAATCATTTAGAGCTGTGTTTTTTTTAAATTTTAATATAGAGGGTGACATAGATCGAAATAAGTTACTTTCCTTCCTTCTCCCCACTAAAGGTGTGGAATTAAACTGGAGTATTATTCCAATGGTGCCAGCCAGCTTCCAGTATTTACCCAAGTGGCTAGTCTTTGTGTGAGTACCTAGAAATTAAATACCTGCAGGCTATTTGTTCACAAAGGGTTTCACCACCGAGCCTGATCCTCCCCTGCTCTTTCCCCATAGCCCTGCATTTTTTTCCTTTCCAAGTATTTATCCAATTCCCTTTTGAAAGTTATTGTTGAACTCTTTCAGGCAGTACATCCAGATCATAACAACTCGCTATGTAGAAAAATTCTCCTAAGCTCCCCTGTGGTTCTTATGCCAATTATCTTAAATCTGTGTCCTCTGGTTACTGAAACAGTTTCTCCTTATTTACTCTGCCAATAACCCTCATAATTTTGAACACCTGTTAAATCTCCCCTTAACCTTCTTTGCACCAATGAGAACAATCCCAGCTTCGCTAGTCTCTCCACATGAAGTCCCTCATTCTTGTTATCATTCTAGTAAATCTCCTCTGCACCCTCTCCAAGGCCTTGACATCCTTCCTAAAGTGTGGTGTGTATGTGAACCCCCAGGACTCTCTGTTCCTGCGTCCCCTTTAAATTTGTACCATTTACTTTACATTGCCTCTCCTCATTCTTCCTACCAAAATGCACCACCTCTACATTAAATTTCATTTGCCATGTTTCTGACCATTTCACCAGTCGATGTCCTCCTGGAGTCTGCGACTATCCTCCTCACTGTTTACTATATTTCTAAGTGTTGTGTCATCTGCAAACTTTGAAATTATGCCCCCTACACCTAAGCCCAGGTCATGAATGTATATCAAAAAGAGCAGTGGTCCTAATACTGACCCCTGGGAGACACCACTGTATACTTCCCTCCAGTGTGAAAAACAGCCGTTTGCCACTACTCTCTGCTTTCTTCTTCCATTTCCCTCCCTCAATTAGGGTGTCTGTAGTACAATCCCACCAATGTAACTCCCTTACAATCTCTGATCTTTGACCATCTGAAATGGAGTCCTCTCTACAATATGTATTGCTTCCTTTATCAATACCACCACTCCTCCTCCTTCCTTACCTATTCTGTCACTTCTAAAAATATTACAACCCCAATGTTTATTTTCCACTCCTGTCTGGTCTGCAGCCAATTTTTTTTGTTAATGCAATTAAATCTACATCTTACTGTGACATAATTGCTTCCAATTCCCGAGGTTTATTTCCCAGATTAAGTGTCGCAATACATGCACTTTATCCTCTATTTTGTTTGTATTTAATGTTATGCTTTTCCCTGAGCAAGCTAACACATCATTCCTTTATCTCAGTCTTTTCCCTGCTTATAATTGATCAATTTGATTCTCCTCCCCCACTCCCTCTATTTCTTCTGCATCCTATCTTTTTTGCTAAATTCTTTTTTATTTGTATATTTACCTTGTCTATTTCTACCTTCTCTACTTGTTCTTTCTGATTGTTATTTTCCCTGTCCCACCTTCCTTCCTAGTTTAAATGACTCTTCTCTTCCCTATTTATCTATTTTGCCAGTTCTTTAGCTCCCTTCCGGTTCAGATGTAGATCACCAATGTAGAATAGCTCCTATCTACTACAGAACTGGTGCCAATGCCCCATAAAACAGAAACCATCTTTCAGACACCACTCCTTTAGACATGTGTTGAGCTCCCTAATTTTCCTCTCCTCCCCTTTGCAAGCTCGTAGCTGGAAGAAGTAATCCAGAGATTACCACCCTTGAAGTCATACTCATAAACCTGCTTTCTAAACTTCTAAACACCTTTGCAGTCTTTCAGGCCTTTCCTTTCCCAGATCATTGGCTTTCTTATGGCCCCCGATGACTGGTTACCCTCCATCCCTTTCCATAATTTTTCCAGTCTTTCCAAAATATTCCTTACCCTAGTACCTAAGAGGCAAAGCATCCAGGCTCTAGGTCTGAACTGCAAAAGATACTGTCCACTATTCTACCTACTGAGTCTCTTCTTACTAGTGCATTCCAAATTAAATTGCTAATCTCTCCTCCCTTGAGCCATCTTTCTATCTGTGTGCAGTACTGTGCACTTGTCTGCATTAAATTGCATTTGCCATTGCTCTGCTCACACTCATATTTTGTCTGAATCATCTTGTAATTTCTAAGCAGCCTTCTCCAACGCTACTGTCCCACCCAGTGTGGTATGAATTGCAAATGTGACGACTGCGCATTGAGTTTCTGAATTCAACTCACTGCTGTAACTTAGTAACAGTAGCGGTCCCAACACCAAGCCTTGGGACACCCCACCCAGCCATAACTCCTCTAACAAGTACTCATTATTTTCTATCCTTCAGCTAATTTCTTATCCATCACCAAAGTTTACCCTGAGTTCCCACAGCTTTGATTTTGACCAATAGCCTTTCGCGTGGAACTTTGTCAACTGCTTTTTGGATGCCATGATCTAATTGAATGGCGGAACAGGCTCGAGGGGGCTGAACTGCCTATTCCTGTTCCTATGCCTTGGTACACCATGATGTAGGGCTTTCCACAGTCCAACTGATTTGTCACTTCTTTAAAGTCATTGAGAAGGCTGGTCACATAGGTACTTCTCCTCTGAATGCATGTTGACTTGGTTATTAGTGTACAGATAATTCTGAAACTTACTATGGACAATGGACTTCAATAGTTCCTATTTCTTGATTCTTTAACCACTCTGTCTGGCTTTAAATGATGGCTTTACTTTTCTGTGCTCTTATCCAAGTTGTGCAACTTGCTGGGAAAGAATTAGTTTCACTGCACACTCGGAACTGGAGATCCAAACAAATGTTAATATGGTCTCACAGCTCAGACTCCATGTACATGTGAAGATAGCAGGCATTTTCCCTCAGCAAGTCAGAACAGAAAACATTTCACACTCACATTATCCTGCTTCAGCCTAGCTCTCATCTCAGCACTGTGTGGCTGTGTTTTTTTTTAAAAAATGAGAAGCAGAGTTTTTTTGGCAAGGAACAATAATTATGACTGGAAGAGTCAATTGACTTGACAGGTGAGTGTATTTTGCTGGTCTCTTAAGTCAGATCTGTCAGCTCTCAATCATTTTAATTTTAAAACAAACCTATTTTAATGTCTTTCACTAGAAAAATAAAGACAACTCCATATATTTATGATTGCAATCTGTCTCATTTTTTTTGATTACAAATCTCATTCTTACTTGATGTTAACAGCTCTGGGCATGACTGTTGATGAATCTGGAGGGGGTCCTGTGTTTGTCCCAACTAGTTAGTGAAAATATCATACCTAGAATTTGCCCATAGTTGCCAACAGCTCGAGTTATTTTTACTTGTGAAACCTCTCTCATAATTTACTCAACTCTTCCTATTGTCACTCATGAATTCCAAGGTAGTCACAAATAAAATAAACTTTGTCAATGCTGTAGTCTCCTAATGAGTGAGGACTCGCACTTCCCTACAGAAAGTTACTCCTTGTCCTCTTAGCACACTTCCTCATTCACTGGTTATATTATTGGAAGACATATCAAAATATTTTCTTAACGGTGACTCTAGGAGCTGAGGAGGAACAAAAGGATTGAAGGTGTCCAGGTACACAAGTCACTAAAAGCTAATGCACAGGTACAAAAGGTAATCAAAAAGGATAAAGGAATGTTGCTCTTAATCTCAAGGGGGTTGGAGCACAAAAGTAAGGGAGTGATGCTTCAGTTGTACAAAGCCTTGTTCAGACCCCATCTGGAGACCTACATTCAGTTTTGGGCACCGTACTTCAGGAAAGATGTATTGGCCTTGGAGGGGGTACAGTGTAGATTCGTCAGAATAATACCAGAGCTTAAAGCGTTAAATTATGAGGACCAGTTGCATAAACTTGGTTTGTAATCCCTTGAGTTTAGAAAGTTGAGGTGTTGAAAATCATAAAGGGATTCAACAGGGTACATGCAGAGGAAGTATTTATTCTGGTGGGGGAATCGAGAACAAGGGGACAAAAGAATATACTATATTTAACAGTATCATCTGGGGCCCTCCAATTCTAATTGGTACTCAGCAAACAAAACTATTGGACTTTATTGCAATAGTTTACATGCGCTCAACAGGAACTTCAAGCTTCAGTAATTTTATATTTTTCATAGTTATAAATTCTGCATCTTCATTCTTAATAACTTACTGGACTGATGAATGACTTTTTCAATTCCCAAAGTTCTGGGACTAAAGCAATCATTTAGCAAATTCTTATTTATGTAATATAATCAAAGTTAATAATCATGGGGATTCCTAGGTGCTTTCAAACAGGGAGGAAGAGGGGACCAAAAAAAAAAGCACAGTCATCTACAGGCCACATTCATGTTTTCTTACTGACTAGTGCAGAGCAGATTGGCAGATGTTTAGGAAACAGATCATTTGCCCCCCGTCCGCAGTTTTAAGCTTGAGAAAGTTACTAAGACAGAGAGCAAATGGAGGCATGCCATAAAGAGCAAATGGTTGACCTATACTTACACACAAGGTTACAAGCCCTAAATAGCTAGGCAATAAACTTGTGCAACGTACCAAGAACATTTTAACACAAGGCCTATATTATCCTCCACTTTATGTCAGTGGATAACCTTCAGCCTATTCTCAACTGCTACTTTGCCAAACAATTTTGGTAAAAATGTGGTTGGAAGTCCTTAAAGTCAGCTGTTGTCTGTTAACAGTAATACGAACCATATAATAAATATGAATCAATGGAGAGTGTAACCATCTTCAAATTGTACTGAGTTCACCAACACACAATGTACAGAAAATCTCCTACTATTGAAATTCATCTTCAGTGTCTGCAAGGTGGCCTGACGTGGTCCGACAGACACTCAGGTAGTCATGACAAGGATTTCAAACATGTAATACTGTTCACTTACATAGCTTAAAAACAAACAGGTATTTGATAGCCTCAGCGTACAGATTTATTGCCTGGAGCTATCCAATTAGTCCCACACCCCAGCTCTTTCCCTGTAGCCCTGCAATTTTTCCTTTTCAAGTATACATACAATTCTGTTTTGAAATTTACTGTTGAAACTGTTTCCACCACCCTTTCAGGCAGTGCATTCCAGATCATAATGACTCGCTGCGTAAAAAAAAATTCTCATCTCCCCTCTGGTTCTTTTGCCAATTATCTCCAATCTGTGTCCTCTGGTTACCAATCCTTCTGCCAGTGGAA
This sequence comes from Heptranchias perlo, assembly GCF_035084215.1. Lineage (NCBI taxonomy): Eukaryota > Metazoa > Chordata > Chondrichthyes > Hexanchiformes > Hexanchidae > Heptranchias > Heptranchias perlo. The sequence continues at coordinate 127,214,479 of NC_090327.1, forward strand.
ATGGTTTCTCCTTATTTACTCTTTCAAAACCCTTCAAGAACTAAATAAATAAATCAGAGTCAATGAATTAAATGAATATCAAAGCTGCCCTGGATGGAAGATATTCAAGATACAGCTGGGAGATGACACCGAGCATTGGGAGGCTTGAGAGGTAAATATTAGTGAGTATATTAGTTTAAAAGCATTTATAGGCATTTTAAGTATTTCCAGGCATTACCCAGGAGTTAGAAAGCATGGCAAAATAGTGACAGATGAAGTGTGATACCAGGAAGCGAGTGCAGTTGCAAAATGTTTAATATACCACCAGTCAATCTCCCATTGCTTTGTACATGGGAAGTCAAAACTGAGTGGGGTCTTAAGGTGAAGTGGGGTTTGAAAACAGACTATATTTGAACCAGGGTATGCAAAAGTAATGCAGTCCCCATTTTAAAGTCATATATTCTGTTCTTATTTTTAAATTTCCATTACAAATTACTATGTTCAAATTTAGAATTAAAACTGCTCATGTAAACTTGTAATGCTGTAATTACACCCCCCTGTCAGTGGTGCATTGGATACAAGAATCTATAATGGAGAAGTTGAGAGGGACTGCACACAGACATTTTTAATATGTTACTAGTTGATCTCCCGGTGGCATTGTACAAAGGAAAATCAAGACCAAATGCACTATTTGAAGTCAAGCAGGGAGACCAGAATGGTGGGAGAGAGGGGGTAGGGGAAAAGGATGAGTGGGGGAAAGGGATGGGAGGAGTGGAGGAGAGGAATATGGGGGGGGGGGGGTCGAGGCAGAGGAGGAGAGAGGGGAGTTTAGAGAGTTTACTGGTTCACATGATCAGTGGGGGGGGGGGAGCTGCTACATTATCAGGTTCAAGAATCGAGAGACAAAGCGAGAGTGAGAGAGGTAGAGAGAAACAGAGGTAGAGAGTGACAGTGGTCGACCCACAGGAAGTCCACAAGTATTGCCTGTATTTGAATGCTGCAAATGCAGTTGGTCTAAAGTAGTTATGAGGAATACAGTTTTTAAAAAAATGTTCTCTGGTTTCAGTATATCTTCAGAAGGATTCTGAATAATATATCAATGGCTGACTCAATGCCAGTCAGCAGTCAGTCTGAGGCCATTAGAGAGACAGAGCTACATCAATGACTCCATGGTAGCACTTCGCCAAGCAAGAAGCGAGCAAAAGCAAAATACTGCGGATGCTGGAAATCTGAAATAAAAACAGAAAATGCCGGAGAAGCTCAGCAAGTCAGGCAGCATTTGTGGAGAAAGAAACAGAGTTAACGTTTCAGGTCGATGACCTTTCATCAGAACTGGAAGACGTTAAAAGGATTAAAGTTTTTGAGCAAGTACAGAGCCAGGGAAAGTGGGGAGGGAGAGGGGAGGAAAGAACAAAAGGGAAGGTTTGTGATAGGGGGGAGGACACAAGTGATTAAATGACAAAATGGATGATGGTGCAAGGCAAAGAAGGTGGTAATGGGACAGGTTAAGAAACAAAAGATTGATCAAGAGTAGCCGTAAATGGCAGCAGCAGAACCATTACCAGCACTAGCTGACTGAAAAAAATGGGAGCAGTGGTTATGATCTGAAGTTATTGAAATTAATGTGAGAGATTGCTCAGAAGTGAGCAATCTTGTTTCAAGCACGATTTTATGTTGACAGATAGCTCAGGAAAAGTGTCTCTGTTTCACATTTCAAGGATAGTAAAATGTATAAATTACTGTAAATATGCTGTTTGTACTGAGCACTGTTCATTTACTAGCTTAACGTTAAATAAATTTGTCAGTTGGTTTATAGTATGAGCTGCAGCCTGACAGAAGGTATATTCATCCATCTACCAAAGACAAGGACATCGTGTGGCAGCACATATTCCAATAATCCAGAATACAGTGCCAAAGATTCCTGGTTTGATCTCAAGGTCTTGCTTATTTACTTAGATATTGGGCAGATTCACACCCTGATTCACAGGGGAAAATGAGGTCTGTTTATGGAGTCGTCATGGATACTGAATTTAAGTAGTATATCTAATGTAACCAAAGTCTCTATTCATGTTAAACTTGTATAGAACCTTGGTTAGACCACATGGAGTGCTGTGAACAGTTCTGGAGAAGGTGCAAAAAAGATTTACTAGGATGATGCCAGAACTGAGAGATTATACCTATCAGGAAAGATTGAGCAGGCTGGGGCTCTTTTCTCTAGAAAAGAGAAGACTGAGGGGTGACCTGACAGAGGTCTTTAAGATTATGAAAGGGTTTGATAGGTAAGACATTGAGAAGATGTTTCCACTTGTGGGGGAGACCAGAACAGGGGCCATAAATATAAGATAGTCACTAATAAATCCAATAGGGAATTCAGGAGAAACTTCTTTACCCAGAGAGTGGTTAGAATGTGGAACTCGCTGCCACAAGGAGTAGTTGAGGTGAATAGCACAGATGCATTTATGAGGAAGCTAGATAAACACAGGAAGGAGAAAGCAATATGAGGAAATGCTGATGGTGTTTATGCTCCACATCTAACCCTGGCATGGAACTGTCGGGCCGAATGGCCTGTTTCTGTACTGTACATTCTATGTAATTCACTTTGGAGTCAGTTCAGATCTTTACACCCGATTTACACTCAACAAGTTTAGCATTACTGGAGGCTGAAACAGCTTCAACACATGCTAAACTTGTTCCATGAATGCACTGTTGGGGTACTGTGTTCGGTTCTGGTCACAGCACCTCAAGAAACACAAACATGCATCAGAAAGAGCACGAGCAAAGCAATAAAACCGATCTCAAATGTAATAGGGATAAGTTATGAAAAAATATTAAACAAGTTCAAGCTTTACAATCCAGAAAGAAAACATTTAAGAGAATACCTTAGTGAAATACATAAATTATTAAATGGTTTAGGCAAGATAACAGTACTTTGAGGTAAGCCAGTAAAGTAGGACAAGATGATATAAATGGAAAGGAGTAAAAAGTACATTTAAAACCTATCGGGAAGAAATCAAAGAGCAATAAATATTTGGAATAACCAGCAAAGCAGGTGAGTAGAAAAACACTGGGGATGTACAAAATACAGTTGAATGCTAAAAGAGCACAGTGGTAATAGAAGAATGAGTTTTGATGGGTCAAATTACCTTTTCTCATTCCTGACTTTTTAAGAACATAAGTAATAGGAGGAGGAGTAGGCCATAAGGCCCATTGAGCCCGCTCTGTCATTCAATAAGATCATGGCTGATCTTTCCAGCTCGATCTCCATATCCCTCGAGTCCAAAAATCTATCGATCTCAGTCTTGAATATGCTCAACGACTGAACATCCACAGCCCTCTGGGTTAGAGAATTTCAAATATTCACGACCCTCTGAGTGAAGAAATTTCTCCTCATCTAAGTCCTAAATGTCCGACCCCTTATCCTGAGACTATGTCCCCTAGTTTCAGACACTCCAGCCAGGGGGAACATCCTCTCAAATTCCACCCTATCAAGCCCTCTTAGAATCTTATGTTTCTTTTTTTAAAAAATTCGTTCATGGGATGTGGGCGTCGCTGGCAAGGCCAGCATTTATTGCCCATCAGAATGTGGTGGTGAGCAACCTTCCTGAACCGCTGCAGTCCATGAGGTGAAGGTTCTCCCACAGTGCCGTTACGTAGGGAGTTCCAGGATTTTGACCCAGCGACGATGAAGGAACGGCGATATATTTCCAAGTCGGAATAATGTATGACTTGGAGGGGAACGTGCAGATGGTTGTGTTCCCATGCGCCTGCTGCCCTTGTCTTTCCAGGTGGTAGAAATCGCGGGTCTGGGAGGTGCTGTCGAAGAAGCCTTGGTGAGTTGCTGCAGTGCATCCTGTAGATGGTACACTGCAGCTACGGCGTGCCGGTGGTGAAGGGAGTGAATGTTTAGGGTGGTGGATGGGGTGCCAATCAAGCAGGCTGCTTTGTCCTTGATGGTGTTGAGCTTCTTGAGTGTTGTTGGAGCTGCACTCGTCCAGACAAGTGGAGAGTATTCCATCACACTCCTGATTTGTGCCTTGCAGATGATGGAAAGGCTTTGGGGAGTCAGGAGGTGAGTCACTCCCAGCAGAATACCCAGCCTCTGACCTGCTCTTGTAGCCACAGTATTTATGTGGCTGGTCCAGTTAAGTTTCTGGTCAATGGTGACCCCTAGGATGTTGATGGTGGGGAATTCAGCGATGGTAATGACATTGAATGTCAAGGGGAAGGTGGTTAGACTCTCTCTTGTTGGAGGTGGTCATTGCCTGGCACTTGTCTGGTGCGAATGTTACTTACCACTTATCAGCCCAAGCCTGGATGTTGTCTGGGTCTTGCTGCACGTGGGCACGGACTGCTTCATCAAATGGAATTGAACACTGTGCAATCATCAGCGAACATCCCCATTACTGACCTTATGATGGAGGGAAGGTTATTGATGAAGCAGCTGAAGATGGTTGGGCCAAGGACACTGCACTGAGGAACTCCTGCAGCAATGCCCTGGGGTTGAGATGATTGGCCTCCAACAACCACTACCATCTTCCTTTGTGCTAGGTATGATTCCAGCCACTGGAGAGTTTTCCCCGATTCCCATTGACTTCAATTTTACTAGGGCTCCTTGGTGCCACACTCGGTCAAAAGCTGCCTTGATGTCAAGGGCAGTCACTCTCACCTCACCTCTGGAATTCAGCTCTTTTGTCCATGTTTGGACCAAGGCTGTAATGAGGTCTGGAGCCGAGTGGTCCTGACGGAACCCAAACTGAGCATCGGTGAGCAGGTTATTGGTGAGTAAGTGCCGTTTGATAGCACTGTTTCAATGAGATCACCTCTAATTCTTCTAAACTCGAGAGTATAGGCCTAATCTATTCAACCTCACCTCACAGGACAACCCTCTCATCCCAGGAATCAATCTAGTGAACCTTCACTGTACCCCCTCTAAGGCCAGTATATCCTTCCTTAGATAAGGAGACCAAAACTGTACACAGTACTCCAGGTGTGGTCTTACCAAAGCCCTGTACAATTGCAGCAAGACTTCCTTACTCTTGTACTCCAACCCCCTTGCAGTAAAGGCCAACAATCCATTTGCCTTCCTAATTGCTTACTGTACCTGCATGTTTACTTTCTGTGTTTCGTGTACAAAGACAACATTTAATAGTTTCTCAAAAAATATTCCGTTTTTCTATTTTTCCTACCAAAGTGAATAACCTCCCATTTCCCCATATTATACTCCATCTGCCACCTTCTTGCCCACTCACTTAACCTGTTGATAACCCTTTGCTTACTTTCCAACCTAGCTTTGTATCGTCAGCAAACTTGGATATGTTACACTTGGTCCCTTCAGCCGAGTCATTAATATAGATTGTAAATAGCGGAGGCCCAAGCACCTATCCTTGCGGCACCCCACTAGTTACAGCCTGCCAACATGAGAATGACCTGTTTATCCCTACTCTCTGTTTGTTTTCTGTCCTTTAACCAATCCTCTATGCATGCTAATATATTACCCCCCAAACCCATGAGCTCTTACCTTGTGTAACAGTCTTTTATGTGGCATCTTATCAAATGCCTTTTGAAAATCCAAATATACGACATCCACTGGTTCCCCTTTATCTAGCCTGCTAGTTACATCCTTAAAAGACTTCAGTAGATTTATTAAACACAATTTCCCTTTCATAAAACCATGCTGACTCTGCCTAATCATGTTATAATTTTCTAAGTGCCCTGTTACCACTTCCTTAACAATGGATTCCAGCATTTTTCAGACGACTGGTGTCAGGCTAACTGGCCTGTAGTTCCCTGTTTTCTCTCTCCCTCCTTTCTTTAATAGCGGTGTTACATTTGCTATCTTCCAATCCATTGGGACCGTTCTAGAATCTAGGAAATTTTGGAAGATCACAACCAATGCATCCACTACCTCTGTAGCCACCTTTATTAGAACCCTGGGATGTAGGCCATCAGGTCTAGGGGATTTGTCGGCTTTTGATCCCATTAATTTCTCTAGTAGTTTTTCTTTACTAATATTAATTAATTTAAGTTCCTCACTCTCACTGGACCCTTGGTTCCCCACTATTACTGGTCTGGTTTCTTGTGTACTTAAAAAAAAAACTTGTGATTAGATTGGTTTGAAAATGTAGAAGTTAGAGATATTTTTCAAAAGGGAAAGATGCTGGATATTGGGATCAGACAGGATCTATCTACTGCTCAATCTATTAGCAGCCTTAATCATAAGGCAGCATATTGCTTTACATTCTGTTATTAGTTAAAACTTTGAAGTTAGCTCTGTTGGTAGCACTTTCACCGTGATTTGAGTCAAAATATTGTAGGTTCAAGCTCCACTCTAGGATTGAGCTACATAATCTAGGCTGACACTTCAGTGCAGTACTGAGGGAGTGCTGCATTGTTAGATCTGCCATCTTCCAGGTGAATGCTAAACTGAAGCCCTGTCTGCTGGCTCAGGTGGATGTAAACGAGGACCAGGGAATTCTTCTGGTGTCCTGACCAATCTCAACCATCATCAAAAGCAACTTCAATTGTCATTCATTGCTGTTTGTAGGGCCTTGCTATGCGGAAATTGGCTGCTGCTTTAGCCTACAGTGACTGCACTTCAAAAAGTAATGCACTGACTGAGGACATGATAAATAGAAGTATTTTCTTTCCACAGAGTTCTTATTACAGTGTTACATGGGCCCTCTTACCTCATTCCTACCGTTGATTTGTTCTCGTAATTGCGATACAGCTGTGGTGTGCCCAGCATGGCCTCAGTGAAGACAGCGAAGAAGCCAAGTGTTTCCACAAAGAGTGAAGAGTCAATAAGGAGGTAGGTTATGTATGCGGCAACAGCAGTGAAAGCCAATACACACTGTACGTAATCAATAAATCTGCTCCATAGCCAGAAGTACTGCAGATCAAAGTCTAAAACAGAAACAAAATAGTCAGAAAAATATCTAGGCAAATTTTTTGAATTTTATTACTCCTAGATTATATGATCATGAATTAAAAATAACACATTTGTCACAAGCCCATTGTTAAATAGGCACATAAAAGTATCAAGATTTAAAGTGTGTACCTCAGTTATTTTTCCTGCATATTGGAATGGTATTGCTTACCTATGCTACTATGACAAGTATTTTCCTTCTCCCTATTTTTCCTCTCCTCCTTTTACCGATTAGTATACAGACCACTGAAAATAGTATCAATTTTGTTAGCTTCTCTAAAGAAAGCTCTGTCACTCAAATCCTGGTACCACCCGACTTCTACAAAATAGTATGAAGTATTATCTCAGCAATGAATTTGCGCACTCAATGACAACTTGCATTTATAGGCACCGTTAACACAGAAATACGTCTCAAAGCACATCACAGAAGTGCAATCTGGCAAAAATTAACGACAAGCCAAAGGAGGAGATATTAAAAGGGTTGACTGAAAAAGCTTGATCAAAGAGGTGGGTTTTAAGGAGGGTCTTAAAAGGAGGAGAAGCAGTTGGAAAGGCAGAGAGGTTTAGGGAAGAGAACTTCAGAGCATAGGGTCTAAACGACTGAAGGCAAAGCCGCCAATTGTGGGGCGAAGATTGGGGATGCAAAAAAAGCCAGAATTGGAAGGAGGCAGAGTTCTTGGAGGGTTGTAGGGCTGGAGAAGGTTACGGATATAGGGGGGGGGGGGGGGGGGGGGGAAACGTGGCCACAGACAAGAATTTTAAATTTGAGGCCTTGAGGGAACTGGGAGTCATTGTAGGTCAGTGAACACAGGGCTGATGGGTGAGCTGAACATGGTGCAGGATAGGATACGAGTTTTGGATGAAGTGAAATTAGGAACAGGAGTAAGCCATTCAGCCCAGAGTCTCTTCTGCCATTCTATTAGATCAAGGCTGATCTGTACATCAACTCCATTTACCTACCTTTGTTCCATATCCTTTGATACCTTTACCTAACAAAAAAAAATCTATCTCAATCTTGAAAATTTCAATTGACCCAGCATCCACAGCCTTGGAGTGGGTGGGGGAAGAGAGAGAATTTCCACTACCATCCCAAATTACCTAGCTATAATTTTATTATGTCCCCTTGTTGTGGATTCCTCACCAGAGGAAATATTTTCTCTGTATCTACCCTATCAAATCCCTTTATCATTTTAAACACCTTGATTAGATCACCCCTCAACCATCTAAACTCAAGGGAATACAAACCAAGTTTCTAAAACGTGTCAATTTAACCCTTTCAGCCTCAGTATCATTCTGGTGATTCTGCATTGCCTCCCCTTCCAAGCCAATGTATCTTTCCCCAAGATGTGGTGCCCAGAACTGAACACCGTACTCCATATGAGGTCTAAACAAGGCTTTGTACAAGTGAAGCACCACTTCCTCACTTGTATTCCAACCCCCTTGAGATAAAGGCTAAGATTCCATTAACCTTTTTGATCACTTTTTGTCCCTGTGCGCCAGCTTTTAGTGATTTGTGTACATGGTCACCTAAATTACCACTAGACTCGACTATTCCAATGCTCTCCTGGCCACCCTCCCACCTTGCACCCTCCGTAAACTTGAGCTCATCTAAAACTCTACTGCCCGTATCCTAACTCATATTAAGTTCCGTTCACCCATCACCCCTGTGCTTGCTGACCTACATTGGCTCCCGGTCCAGCAACACCTCGATTTTAAAAGTCTCATCATGGTTTTCAAATCGCTCCATGGCCTCGCTTCCCCCCCCACCCCATCTCTAATCACCTCCAACCCTACGAGATTTCTGCGCCCCTTCAATTCTGGCCTCTTGCGCATCCCGGATTGTCGTCGCTCCACCAATGGCAGCTATGCCTTCAACTGCCTAGGCCATAAGCTCTGGAATTCCCTCCCTAAACCCCTCTCTCCTCCTTTATGACACTCCTTAAAACCTACCTCTTTGACCAAGCTTTTGGTCATCTGTCCTAATATCTCCTTATGTGGCTCGGTGTCAAATTTTGTTTGATAACACTCCTGTGAAGTGCCTTTGAATGTTTTACTACGTTAAATGGCACTATACAAATGCAAGTTGTTGTTATTAATCCCTTTGTGCCTCCACACTCCTAGTCTCTCACATTAAGAAGCTGTTCTGATTTATCTTTCTCTGATCCAAAGTGGATGACCTCCCATACTGAACTATAAATACCTTGGTTCTGCCCACTCTAATTATCTGTCTGCATCCCTTTTCTAACTTCCTATTTCCAGTTACACAACTTACGTCTCCTAACTTAGTGTGATCTGCAAACTTGGATATACAACTCTCTATTCCTTCATCTAAATCATGAATATTTATGGTGAAAAGCTGAGGCTCCAGTACAGATCCCTGAGGACCACCACTTTTCATTCTGCCAATCAGAAAACGCTCCCTTTATCCCCATTTGGTCTCCTACCTCCCAAACAATTACCAACCCATGTCACAAGTTTATCTCCAATTATGTGCCCTTTCATTTTTGCTAATAGCCTCTTGTCCGAAATCTTATCAAATGCCTTCTGGAAGTCCATATAGGCAACATCCACAGGCACTCCCATATTCATCAAGCCAGTGACATCCTCAAAAAAATCAACTGGATTAGTCCCACCTTTCACAAATCCATGCTGTCTCTGATCAGCTCATACTTGTCCAAGTACTCAGTCACTCTGTCCCTGATGATAGATTCCAGTAACTTCCTCACAACTAATGTTAAACTGACAGGTTTGTAGTTACTTGGTTTCTTCTTCCTTCCCTAAATAATAGTGACATTTACAATTTTCCAATCTGCAGGCACAATTCCTGAATCTAGAGAGGAAAATTAGGACTAACACATTTGCCATTTCCTCACTTTTAATACCTAGGTGTGGAAATCAGCAGTTGCAGGAGATTTGTCCATCTTAAGTCGCATTATTTTCTCCATCGGTATATTTTACCGAATGTAAATTTACTAAGTTCTTCCACTTAATTTTTGGGTTCCCTACTGTGAAAAATAGATACAAAGTACTCATTTAACAAGTCTGCTTTTCCTTTTGGTCCATTAGAGTCTCACTTGCATCTGTGTTTAATGGACCCACATTCCCCTTTACCACTCTCTCAATATATTTATATATACTTTTGCTGTTAGCTTTGATATCCCTTGCAAGTTTCTTTTTCATATTCTCTTTTTGCATCTCATTACTTTCTTTGCATCAGTTGCTTTTTAATAGTCCGCTGGATTTCCCCTTTTCCTTGCATTTGTGTCTTTTCTTGTAGCGTGATGCTTAATACTTGCTTTCTGCCCCATTATAACCTTATGCATCAAACTGTTCTAATAAAAAAGGATAGGTACAATTCAGACTGGATGAAAATGCTGGGATTTTCCCCTAACAATTGGGTTTACTAAATTTGCATGTGGCATGGTTTGGCCAGACACTTTGCATAGAGTGTCACAAGTTAGAAGTGAGCAACTGAGTTTTTGGAGGATGGGGAATGGCAGGCAAGGAGTGCATTGGAATAGTCTAGTCTTTAGGTAACAAAGGTATGGATAAGGGTTTCAGAAGCGTATGGGCCGAGGCATGGGTAGAGGCAGATGATGTTATGGAGGCAGTCTTTGTGATGGAACGGATATAGTGCTGGAAGCTCAGCTTGGGGACAAATAGGATAGCGAGGCTGGTTCAGCCTGAGACAGTGGCTAGGGAGGGGGATGGAATCACTGGCAAGGGTTGGAGTTTGTGGAAGGAGCCGAAGATGATGGCTTCGGTCTTCCTAACGTTTAACTGGAGGAAATTGCGGCTCATCTAGGACTGGATGTTGCACAAGCAGTCTGACAAGACATAAGTAATGGAGGGGTAGGGAAGGATGGTGGTGAGGTAGAGCTGGGTGTCATCAGTGTACAAAAGGAACCTGACCCCATGTATTTGGATGATGTTGCCAAGGGGTAGCATGTAGATAAGGAAGAAGAGGGGAGAGTGGGGCAACAATAGATCTTTGTGGGACTCCACAGTTAATAGTGCAGGGGCGGGATGAGAGGCCAGAGCTGGAGATGCTCTGGTTACAACTGGATAAATAAGCGTAAAACCAAGCGAAAGCAGTCCCAAGCTGAACAATGGAGAGGCGTTGGAGGAGGATAGTATAGTCAACCCTGTATATAAGGCTGCAGAGAAGTTAAGAAAAACGAGAAGTGATTGTGACCGTGACCATGGTGCACTGAGGATGTCACTTGTGAGTTGGCTGAAAGCCATTTCATTGCTGGGTAGGGACGCAACCTGATTCGAGAGATTCAAACATGGAGTTGTAGGAAAGATGGGCACGGATTTGGAAGACAAAAATATGTTCAAGAACTTTGGATAGGAAAAGGAGTTTAGAGGTGGGACAGTAGTTTGAAAGGACAAAGGCATTGAGTGTGGGCTTTTTGAAAGGGAGGGAGCGGTACCAGTGGAGAGGTAACCATTCACAAAGTCAGCTAGCATGGGGGCAAGGAGGGAAGTTGGGTAGGCAATGGTTTAGTGAGAATGGGGGGTCAGGGGAGCAGGGGTTGGGTCTCTTGGACAAGATGAGCTCAGAGAGAGCAGGAGTGAAGATAGGAGAAAATCTAGAGAAAGATGCGAGTTCAGGATTAAGGCGTGGGAGGGGGGGCTTGAGGGTGATTTAGCTTGGTGGGTATGGTGGGGATGGAAATGCAGCAGAGGTAGCTGAACAGATGTTCTCAATCTTAGTGACAAAGAACGTCCATGACCTCCTCATACTTGTTGTTGGAGGTGAGGGCGGGGGGGTGGGGTGCAGGGGTTTAAGGAGACAGTTGGGTTTCACTCCATAAAGTCGTGTGGGAGATGAAAAGATGCAAACTAGTACAACAAGGATATTCTTATGAAGTTAAGGCTAAGGTACATTATTGGAACAGAGTAAAGGAAGTTTACACTGTAGCTGGCTGTACTATGCCTAATATGGAAATGCTTAATGTTGACACCCATGCCTCAAACTAGTAAGGATTCCATTCCCCATTATTGACATCCCTTGCTTTGATGAGCAAAAGTACAGAAAATTATGGCAAAAGACTTATATGGCCATAAAAATGAATACAAGAGCCAAATTAAACTTGTATAAAGTTTTATTGAAAACCTCACACTAACCAATTAGAATGTTGATCATTACATAGCATAAGTGGTACAGTGATATGCTAACAAGGTGTAGTACAGTGACTCAGTGCACTGATGTTTTAATATGCTGCATTATAAAATGGTGGGATATTGGTTTACACCCATGATCTCCACACTGAGTCGTTATCTCAGCAGGAAGGAGTCAAACGGAGGTCAGACACTTACCCGCAGGGAAAGAGAAAGCAACCGCTAAAAACTTGACTGAAATAGTAAAGTCAGACAAAAGCTGTAAAGTGACAATGGTAGCTTCTGCCCAGGCTTATATTTTGCACCTGAAAACAGCAAATAGATTTTACCAACAGTGCTTCAGGCTTTTATTTTGTACATTTTACATGACTCTCAGTCTTACATAGCTAGTTTAAAACGTACTCAGCAACATCCTGTCAATGACTGTCATGGACAACTTGACAACAGAAAACTATTTTTGAACCCCTCAGTCTCAGGTGTGCCAATTATACTTGGTAGTATGCACTGGAGGAATGCTAGCATTCAAACTGTACTTAGTTAAAGGTTGCTCTTTCCTTATCAGTGAGGTATATTTTTATCTTCTTTATAATAACAGTTCAGTGAAAAAAAAAACTCTAACTTTACACGCAAGAGGAAAATATACTCCTGGATGTGACCCAGACCGTAAAAATATAAACAAAAATACTAATAATGTAATTTACTGTCATAGAACTGTGAAAACTTGAGACTAGTAGAAGGTACATAGTGATGCTATAAACAACAATGAAAATTACTTACAATATACAGTATGCAAACTAACATCTTCATGATCTCTAGTCACCAGAATTCTGGCTGGAGTGTCAAATAGCAACTGGACATAATAGTGCTGAACCCATTTTTGCTTGAGGCAGACCGGAATGGGGATGGGGAAGAGAGAAGCAACTTATGGATGACCTCTGTGCTGTACTGAAACTGAACTTTTGAATGCTGTGAAATAACAATAGTCTAACTATATGTAAAAAAGACCAGAAAATTTATGAAAAGATTGGACAAACATGTCCAAAATGGCAGAAGCAGCAAATGTGTATGTAAAAAGAAAAATATAGACACAAAGGAATTTAAACGTTTACCAAATTTAGCAAACACCAGGAAAACCACTTTGGCAGCAACTGTAAAACCTTTAAGTGACCTCTGTGATCAAAGATAATGTATTTTGGAATTTTAACAATGATTATCATTTACATAGGTCAAAATTACATTTGAGAATATGGGGCATGAAATTATTGGGCCGGAGAAAGCAGGAGGAGAGATGGAATTTGGGGAGGAACTTGGTTCCATGAATTCTCGGCCCCTTATTTTTTTAGCCACAGAAAAATGCTGAAGGTGCAAATGCTTCTCATGTCCACAACCACCCACCATGCTGATGTCATCCATTACATGAAGAAGCACACAGAAAACTATTCTAAATTTCAATGATATGCCACTGTCTACTACTGCAAGGCACATTCAGGAATGAAACTGGATTCACCTTTTTAAGGATTGCAATGACAATTTTTTCCCCCTAAAATAAATATTTAATTTATTTCAAACATACTTTGAATTATAATTTCTTTTAGCTCTAGAAATGTGCTGTAACTGCCCATATAAAAGTTACATTTTTTTACTGAAAGGGTTAGAGGAAATTGAAGCAGGTTGCTGAGAGCTTAATAATCAGGAAATGCATGCAATTTGAACTTTACTTTAGAGATACAAAATGGCACATTAACTACATTTACTTGATAGCTGGAAATAAAAGACAGTGAAGTATCATCAATGAGTTGGAAAGGTGCCACTAAGGGACTTTCTGTGAGCCAGTGATCCTATCTGCATCGGTTAGGGCCGCTTTGTAGCAAATCTGCACAAAGGAGACTGATGAACAAGACTCTAAAGCTGTAGTTATTTGTAGCGGAATTCTGCTGTCTGCCAACATATCTGCAATAATATTTTCCATACAATGAAATGTATAATACATTTAACGCCCATACAGCGTAACACCATAATTAAGGATTTTACTAACGGCTGATTGGTATGGAGCAGCGACGGGACTGGTCCTCATCTCGAGTGGGCCTACTCTAAAATTTATGGTGACAACACTCCATTCCATCGGTAGTCATTTGAAGAGTACAGATCCCTATATTGTCTCCTACTCACCACCCCACACTCAACACCCAATTTAGCCTAGGTCCCTTGTATGCTTCCCGTTACTGATACTCTATCCAAGGACCTTTAGATTCCATTCCAAACACTGATGGATATGAGGAATTCAGCTTATTTACAGCAATTTTTGGGGATATTCTCACCAACTCTTCAGTCTAATTTACATTATGAGGTAGATTGTATAAATTAGTGCTCCTAATGCAGAGATTTGCTAGATAGAAGCAGAAAGTATAAGGGAGGGAGGCAAAAATGGTTGGCAAGCCCAGTGAATGCAGAAGCAGGAAACAGAATCAGTGGGCAAGTGATAGAGCAGTGCAGCAATAGATGGTTGGCAAAAATAGAGGCGCTGTTGCATGAAGTGGGCGTGAAGATTTCCTTGCTTGCCACTCCAGGGCAACCTCTCTGGAGCTCAGCATGCCAGGCAGGAGGTGGCAGCCAGGCTCAACTGTGTGTGTACTACCCACAAGACTTGAGAACTGACGTGGAAGAAGATGGCAACACCTGACAGTAGCTGCCAAAGTAAGTCTGCCCAACAGTAACAATGATCAGGTACATAGTCCATGCAAGAATGCCATAAAGCATTGCCAAGCAACCTGTTGCACATTTACTGTTGGGCTATGCCAAACCCTCACATAACAGCAGTAACTTACATTTGAAAGCATTGGCATACAACTTTAAAGGTCTTCACACATAAAAGCACTAACACAACGTAGATGCATGCTCAGTATGGCACCTACAATGGGCTTCAGCATACATCTGTCACTATGCTGTCAACTCATATGTCAAGACTACTTCTCTGTTGGCACAAGG
Organism: Heptranchias perlo; assembly: GCF_035084215.1. Taxonomy (NCBI): domain Eukaryota; kingdom Metazoa; phylum Chordata; class Chondrichthyes; order Hexanchiformes; family Hexanchidae; genus Heptranchias; species Heptranchias perlo. The sequence goes on from NC_090327.1 coordinate 127,229,495, forward strand.
CAACTTGCAAGACAAGGGAACAGACAAAACTGGTGTAGGGCCCAAAAATACAAGCTCTTGACTCACTTGGAGGAGGCCACCCTGAATGATAATTAAGAGCAATGAGGGAGTAAGAGTAGGTGTAGTTGAACACCTCCGAGATATGGGCCATTATCATTCAGATCTCACCTATTGTGCTCTTTCTCACTCACTGTCACACAGGTATGCACACAACCACACAAACAGCACATGCAGTTAGTATTTTGTAATATGAGCTCTATTGGAAGGGGTTTCTCTTGAAGACAACAATAAAACACTTTTCTGTAATCGTAGGCATAGAACTGCTGCCTGATGCATGCCAGGGCAAGACAGCACTCTGTGTTCCCCCTCACTAACATCTCAAAACACCCACATAGCTACAGATATACTGGATGGTGTAGTTAGTGAGCTAAAGGAGGTAACATTGGGTACAGTACAAGGGTTAGGTGAGGAGGAGCAGCATATGGAGGTGAGAGAGAAGGAGCTGCCTATGATGACTTATGCATCAGTTACTCGTACGATACGTGAGCAGCATCACTGGCTGATACAGCAGGTGATCTCTTTGCTAGCCTGGAAAGATGGAGGTTCTAAAGTTCAATGCACTAGTGACTTTGATTGCCACCAATCCTATGGTGCAGGTTGACTACAGGTATCCTTGCAGCAGATGGCACAGCTCTGCAATGATGGCCCTGCTGACCTACTGTCTGTGGAGTCAGTTACTTATGCTAATTGCCAGATAGGTGTTCCAAGGCCTGCAGATTTGGTTGGTGACATCATGGCAGGTGTTGTTCGTCCAGCATGGGAGGCTTCTGATCTCCTGGTCATGTCTTCTTTCATCTTGCATTGCTTAAAGAATCAACTAGGGTGATAGGGTGCTTCTATAGCACGCCCAGCAATAAGGCAACAGTAGCTTGTCAAATGGGGCTGCATTTGGTGTAACTTCCAGATGGATGTTGTGGCACAGCCTGAGATGATATAAAAGTTTGTATTGTGAGAGATACTTTACAGATCCCATCTTTAAGGATCTTCCTGTAGTGCAGAACTCTTGGAAAGAGTTTCTTCAGTCAGTTTCTGTGATATTGGTTAACAATGTTTCTGCTGCCTCTCTCATTATTAAAAAATTCCATTGTGGTCTGATCCTTTAAACACAATTCAGGATTCGATGAAAAGGAAAATTAAATTCATACACTTAATAGCTGCAAAATAAATTTATAAATAAACATCTGCAAATAAAAAAACTACACTGAAGCATTAGCTAAACAAAAATGTTTCTTTCTGTCCATTTAAATTGGGATTTCAAACAGCTTCCCTTTAATGCCTGGCTTTTGTCAGTGGACGTTCCATTAGGAGGGATTTATGCTCAAGACTGAGTCATATAGACTAAGAAGCTCCCAGATTTGATCCTGGTCTGTGCTAAGTTAGTTGATGTAAGCCACAGTTAAAACTGCCCCCAATATTCTCTAACCGGAGGTGGAGAGTTAACCATAAGCCAGGCTTCATGCTCATTATTACTATTTAGAATTGTACATCTGTCAATGTTTGGCAAGGACAGAACTGGGTGTGATATCCCTGGTCAAACAGGCTACTGATATGCTGACAAAGAATGACAATTTGATTACTGAATACCTTTCAATTCTACAGTTAGCATGTCATTAAGTTTTTTTACTGATGTTTTACAAGCTTCTTTTAGAGATAGAGGTGGAAGAAGATACAGCTGCTCCTAGCTCTCTGATGGCTATTAAAATTTATTATGTATGTTTGATATGTATGCTTAAACATTTCTGGATTCTGTATTGATCCAGTATGTCCAAATATGCAAGCCCAATTGAGGTGCTGCAGCTTCAGGTTTGGTGACAAGACGAAGCAGCTGCCGTCTAAAGTATTGGAAAGAACTGAAGTTTCGCTTAAAAGATCTAAAAGTATCATCCAACTATATTGAAGTAAGCACTTTGCTTTTTAAAAAAATTTAGGCAATGTTTAGGATTGGTTTCCCCAGTGCTGGCTGCCTCGGGAAATGCCAATGTTGGAGCAAGGACCTGAAGCAGGCGTCAGGCCCCTTATTTGCATATGCAAATGAGCCAACACCTACTTCAGGCAGGGGTAAAGGTCGCCTCTTGTTTGCCCATACCCAATATGGCGGGCGGCACACTTCCAGTCAGAAGTGTGCGCATGCTTCCTGCTCGCCATTTTGAGGCCTTAAGAGGAGTAGCAACCGAAAAATGGGCGGCCCATAGTCTTTCCTCAATCAGTGGAACTTTTTTTTAAAAATTCAGTAGAATCCAGCTGGGGACTAATGATTTTTATTTAAACCGCTTTACAGTTCTGCCAGAACTAGGAAGGGTGGTGATTGCACTTCCAGTGAGGTCCATTTGCCAACCTACCGACAACTCAGTTCTGAGAGACGTGACATGGCAAATCTCCAGTAGCTGGTAAAAACTAATTTCTCCCGATTTTCTTTCAAAAAACTATTAGAGTGAAGAGTATTGGAAGTATGTTCTGCCCAGTTTAGTTTCTTTTACCCTGCTCCTCCTCCAATTTCCTCCCCATACTCTGCAGTAAGTGAAAGGATGACGACTCATGCTGGGTTATGGTTTAGGTGCAAGCGGAGCTAATATACAGAACAACAAAAGCCCCAAGGCTGAATGTAGGTTTGGTAAGCATTGGCGCTTTAAAAAAATTTTGTTTTTAAGTATAGTTTTAAATCAAAACTTGAAATAGAACTAAAATGATTAAGTATTGTTTTAAGCAATATTGCATCCCTCTTCTTTGAAAAATTAGCCTGAATCACGATGTACCAGATCCTCATTACACTTAACATATGCATTTATATTGCAGATATTTATGTACATAGCATCTGCTTGGATAAAAATTATGTAGCTATTTAGATTTATAGCAATCACGATCAAATGCTGACTCCTACAGGACCAAGACCGTATTACTTTTTTTTTAAAAACAGAACGTATTATACCCTGGCCAAAACAAAAAAAAATCCATTATTCATTAAACAAACTAAAGATATTGCAACCCCACCTTACTGTTTGAATTTAAAATTCATTTAGATAAGACAGAGATGTGTATTTCTACTAAATAAACTTTTGTGCCATAAAACACAAAACCTGCATGTTTGAAAGACAAGTAGATTTTATGATCTAATATTAATTCTTCCTGTAAGTCACTGCTACCATGGCAATTTGTATATACACACACACATGCTGTGCAGTTCTCCACGATTTAAGAAAAATAATTTTGTTATTTGATGTTATGGATCAGACAATGGATGAAGAAATCACTTAACTCTGCACACTCAAAAAGCACCATCTATGTCAAATACTTTTGTGCTCAGCATGTCATGTTAACTGCCTACTGTTGCTAAATTGTCATCAAGGTCAATGTTTTGTAAACCCTACAGAAGGAGCCTTGTTTAACAAAGGAATATTTAAACCCTTATTTAATCCCACTCGAGATTGGAGCACAAAATTTAGGCAGTACTGAGGGAATGCTGCACTGTCTGAGGTGCCATCCTTCGGATGAGACATTAAACCGAGGCCCCATCTGCCCTCTCAGGTGGATGTAAAAGATCTCAATGCATTATTTCAAACAAGAACAGGGGAGTTCTCCCTGGTGTCCTGGCCAATATTTATCCCTCAACCAACATCACTAAAACAGATTATCTGGTCATTATCACATTGCTATTTGTGGGACCTTGCTGTGCAGAAATTGGCTGCCGTGTTTCCTACATTACAACAGTGACTACACTTCAAAAGTACTTGAATTGGCTGAAAAGCACATTGGGACATCCCGAGGTCGTGAAAAGCACTATATAAATGCAAGTCTTTCTTTTGAACAGGTAGGAGAAACCTCATTTCTTTCCTATTGAAAAAATACACAGTGAAACCTCTATAAAACAGACAGCTACAAAAATTGGACACTTTGAGAGACCAAAATAACTTACATGGTAAAATATACAAGAGGCATTCTGAAACCACGGACACTCGCAAATTACGGACTAACAGCCTTCGATGCACCAAACCCTTTTACAATGTAACAACTTGCATTTATATAGTGCCCGTAACATATTAAACTGTCCCAAAGGTGCTTCACAGGAGTAATTATCAAACAAAATTTGACATCGAGCCACTAAGGAGATATCAGGATAGGTGAGGTCACAGAGGTAGGTTTTAAGGAGCTTCTTAAAAGGAGGAGAGAGGTAAAGAGGCGGAGAGGTTTAGGGAGGGAATTCCAGGGCTTAGGGCCTAGGCAGCTGAAGGCATGGCCACCAATGGTGGAGCGATTAAAATCAGGGATGTGCAAGAGGCAAGAATTGGAGGAGCACTGAGATCTCAAAGGGTTGTAGGATTGGAGAAGGTTACGGAGATATGGAGGGGCGTGGCCATGGAGAGATTTTAGCACAAGGATGAGAATTTAAAAATTGAGGCATTCCCGAACCAGGAGCCACTGTAGGTCAGCCAACAAAGGGGTGATGGGTGAACAGGACGGTTAGGATGTTTTGGATGAGCTTAAGTTTATGGCGGGTGGAAGATGGGAGGCCAGCCAGGAGAGCATTGGAATAGTCAAGTCTAGAGGTAACAAAGACATGGAAGGGGGTTTCAGCAACAGATTAGCTGAGGCAGGGGCGACGATAAGCGATGTTACGGAGGTGGAATTAGGCACTCTTGGTGATGGAGCAGATATATGGTCGGAAGCTCATCTCAGGGTCAAATAGGACACCAAGGTTGCGAATGGTCTGGTTCAGCTTCAGACAGTAGCTAGGGAGAGGAATGGAGTCAGTAGCTCGGGAACGGAGTGTGCGGCGGGGACCGAAGACAATGGCTTTGGTCGTCCCAATATTTATATATAATACGGGACACGCAGGTCAGCGTGAAGCGGCAGCGGGTTGTGAGAAAGAAACGGCTTTTGTGGAATGGAGAGCTCTTTACTCAGCATCCATAGTGGCCGAGAAACCACTCCGAGATTGAATGCTTGCATGACCCTATCCGAGATGCTGGATAAAGAACGCCCCATTCCACCTAAAATTATTATTTTTTAAAAAACAGTATATACAATGACTATATTGAAAATAAGGACACCTGCAAAAAAAACTGATGCCAGTCCCTAAGGTGTCCGTAATTTACAGGTCTCACTACTTCTCTTCCCTCCCCAACATGCAGTAATTATGAAGCATGCTGTCCCAGGAGTTTAGCATCTTTGAAAGTAGATAAATCACCAGGCCCAGATGAAATGTAACCCAGGCTGTTAAAAGAAGCAAGGGAAGAAATAGCAGAGGCTCTGACCATCATTTTCCAATCCTCCCTGGCTACAGGCGTGGTGCTGGGGGATTGGAGGACTGCTAACGTTGCATCATTGTTTAAAAAGGGTGAAAGGGATAGACCGAGTAATTATAAGCCAGTCAGTCTAACCTCGGTGGTAAGCAAATTATTGGAATCAATTCTGAAGGACAGCATAAATAGTCATTTAGAAGGCACGGGTTAATCAAGGACAATTGGCATGGATTTGTTAAAGGAAGGTTTTGTCTCACTAACATGATTGAATTTTTTGAGGAAGTAACAAGGAGGGTCAACAAGGGTAATGCGTTTGATGCAGCCCGTGGATTTTAGCAAGGCTTTTGACAATGTCCCGCATGGCAGACTGGTCAAAAAAGTAAAAGCCCATGGGATCAAAAGGAAAGTGGCAAGTTGGATCCAAAATTGGCTCAGTGGCAAGTAAAGGGTAATGATAGACAGGCGTCTTTGTGGCTGAAAGGGTGTTTCCAATGGGGTTCCATAGGGCTCAGTACTAGGTACCTTGCTTTTTGTGGTATATATTAATGATTTGGACTTGAATGTAGGGGGCATGATCAAGAAGTTTGCAGATGGTACAAAAATTGGCCATGTGGTTGATAGTGAGGAGGAAAGCTGTGGACTGCAGGGAGCTATCAATGGACTGGTCAGGTGGGCAGAAAGTTGGCAAATGGAATTCAATCCAGAGACGTGTGAGGTAATGCATTTGGGGAGGGCAAACAAGGCAAGGGAATACACAATAAATGGGAGAATACTGAGAGGTGTAGAGGAAGAGAGGGACCTTGGAGTGACCTGAAAACAGTGATTAAAAATTCTGTGAATGCATATACACGCAACATCTAACATCTATATTTATGTGATGTCAGCATGGACATGTAAAATTTTTTCCCCCCCAATATTTTTAGTGGAGCTGTCAATCAGCATGAATGTGCCAAAAACAGCCATGAGAATTTCAATGCTAAGCCTAGATTATAGCAGAGTTTCAGCATAAACATTACAGCTGTTAATAAAGGGAAAAAATTCTCATTAATTTCTTACTTTACTAAATGTTTACTTCCAACATACAAGATTAATAACAGTACCAACAACTGTGGAAGTGCAAATCTGTCAAATGTTTATTGTAACAAGTCAGGTTAACATTCTATAATTATCTAGTAAATTCTGAAGAAACTGAACACTTATTCCAGGGTTAAACCAGTGAAGCATAAATTCATATCTTATAATCAGTATAGGTATAGTATTGGTCTTATACTAGTTATAAAAAGGCAACATAAACACAACCAATAATAACAAACTCAGCACCATGTTGCCTAGATTGAGAGAAAAAAAAATCTTTTTTTTTAAATGAAGCATTCATTAAAAAGAGTATTCAGCAAGTCTGTTCCAGCAACACAAGTAGTTTATTTTCTCCTTTCCATACAATCCAAACAGACAACTTTTGAGGGACCCACTACAGTCCCCACTACTTAAAATGTCCAGTCGCTTATATCGACCAAAAACCGATAACCACTCTCTATTTGCATTAACGCCAATTTAAAAGTTGCCGATTACAGCGTCTTAAGCGCTCCCTTTATTTCAGGCAGATTGACCAAAACAAAGAACTCTTTTACCTTTCCAATGAATTATGTGCCTACGGACTGCAGCTTAAGTGAAACAGATTAAATCGCTTGTTGAATCATTGCTGTTTGTGATAAAGTTAGTAGCGTCCAGATGTATAGTCATCCGAAACATGAGCTCATCTGTTCTCGTTCGGGTACTTGCAGACCTGCTGGACATGCTACAGTGTGAATTTTAACTGTCCTTCCGGAGGAGGGGACTCTGAGGAGCTGCGACGTATCCACTCCCCTATGAACGGATTTTTAAAAGTAGCAATATGTTTTAAGTCCATTATTTCAATGAGATTTGAAGTCATGTTGCACTGAACTTTCCAGAGCCCTCACCAATCTTGTTCATGTCTTTCATTTTCTCAACTTCTTTGTACAGCCAATGCCTCTTGATAATGAATAAGGCTGTCATTTTTAACTGAATTGTTCTTGCCAGCATCACCATTCTACTGCCCTCTCTCTGACAACTGTAATTGAAATGATTTTTAATTTTTTAACGCTGCCCTGATATACCAGCCAAATCACATTCACACTATAAGCAGTGGGGACTGCTTTTGCCATTAGATCACAAGGTGGAATTCTTGACCTGTGAAACGTTCCATATAGAGAATAAAACCAGCCTATAGTTTTTATGACATTGGAAAAAGTTAGAAGCTGGTCCTTTCAAACACTGCGCAACGAAGAAATGCATGTCAAATGTAACTGAAAAACATCTAGAAAATGAAAATATAATAAAGAGTACTCTGCATGGATTTCATAAGGGAAAGTCATGCTTGACCAACCTTACTGAATTTTCTGAAGTAACAGAAAGAGTAAGACAAAGGTAATGCAGTAGATGTAATATATTTGGATTTTCAAAAGGCCTTTGATAAGCATCGTCGACTCATGACCACAGTTTCCTCTAAGCTGCACGCATGCACAGCGCACATCATCATTCCATCCACGCACCAAACCTGTGCTCTCTGGTGGAGATGCTGATGAGGTGACATCAGCTACCACTTTGCAGCAAGGGCGGGAATTAAAATTAGGTTGGACTGGAGCGTTGTACTGCAGATGTCGGCGTCTAGTGCGGGTCAGTGGTAGAGCTGCTCAGAGACCGGTGTCCACAAATAGTATACATACGGATGGACGGACATATAAAATATATTAATGAAATCTCACACACACACACACACACACACACACACGAGGATTCAATAAAGATTCAGTGAGATGTGTTCAATTAAATGAAAGCTTTTCACCTCTAGTGCGAATTGTGGAGAACTGTTACTACTTTAGTCTAAAGACAAATATATTGATAGCAAATAACATTGGAGGGAGTGTACGATTAGTGCAATTAACAGTTTTTGTCACCATCCTATTTGACGTTAGCTTCTGAAGTAAACTACAAATGAACCCAAATTACCTGGCATATTGTAATAATAGTTTATCAATTTCCATATTTCATATTGACAAATTAAGTAATTCTGACACAGATCATGTATAATACTGTTATTAAAGATCCTTCTACAATTGTGCTAAAATATACTTTCCAATCACACTGCTACATTAAATCAACGTCATTGTTTTGATTACAAATTGTTTTATACACTGCTATCCAAAAGCCCTCGGTTGCCCAAAGATTGTCTCTTTTTATCTTTTCTGTTGCCTCCCTCAGTTCAGGTTCTTCGTGACCAAACTGCTCCCTGCCTTACATAGAGGCAGCTAAAACTAATGAGACCTGCAAGATGTACAATTGTAATGCAATAATGTTTTAAACCCTGCTGAGGATTCATGGGGTTGGGGGGGGAAACTGATTTGACAGCTGTTTTGTATTTGACTCAATTTTAAAATTCTAATTGATTCAAACAGAAATAAATTGTGTGCAGTCATTGAGTTCATTGGAATCGTTCCCATCAGATAATTTTTAATCTAACGAGACTGGTCTGCTCAATCCTAGTGCAACTTAAGAAATCTAAATTTACAATATAACAGTAAATTGTTACAATTATCCATTATTTTGTACATTTGTTCTGATGGTTATATACCCTGAATAATGTTTTCTAAAAAGATGGTCTATTAAAGTTGTGATTTTTTTTTGAAACGGTGACACACACAGCCTTTATATTTGTGCACAAACCCAAATTCATTCCGCACATGGCCGAAAAAAATTAGAGGGAACATTACTCATGACTAAGTTCAGAGCATGTGGAGTCAGGGGACAGGTAGCAGAGTGGATAGCAAGCTGGCTACAAAACAGAAAAGCGTAAAAAAATAGGAGCAGGAGTAGGCCATACGGCCCCTTGAGCCTGCTCCGCCATTCAGTAAGATCATGGCTGATATTCAACCTCAACTCCACGTTCCTGCCCGATCCCCATATCCCTCGATTCCCCTAGAGTCCAAAAATATATCAATCTCAGCCTTGAAAATACTCAACGACTCAACATCCACAGCCCTCTGGGGTAGAGAATTCCAAAGATTCACCACCCTCTGAGTGAAGAAATTCCTCATTACAGTCCTAAATGGCCGACCCCTTATGCCGAGAGTCTAGAGGTTAAGAGTAGCTACTCATACTGGCAAAAGGTGGGAAGTGGTGTTCCACAGGGATTGGTGCTGGGACCACTGTTGTTCACAATTTACATCCAACAGTTTGGACTCGGGAATTGGAAGTACAATTTCAAAATTTGCAGGCGATATGAAATTGGGGAGTGTAGTTAATACAAAGGAAGAGTCCATTAAAATGCAAGACGACATTAATAAACTTGTAGAATGGGTGCGTAATTGGCAAATTAATTTTAATATGGATAAGTGTGAGGTGGTGCATTTTGGTAGGAAGAATAAGGAGGCCACATTTTGCTGGGATAGTAAGAGTCTAAATGGGGTAGAGGAGCAAAGGGATCTCGGGGTACAGATAGACAAATCACAAAGTAGCGGCGCAGGTTAATAAGGTCGTAAAGAAGGCATACCAAGGACTGGGGTTCATTTCTAGAGGGATAGAATTGAAAAGCAGTAAAGTTATGTTAAACTTGTATTGAACCTTCGTTAGACCACACTTGGAAGTACTGAGCACAGTTCTGGTCTCCATCTTATAAAAAGGATATAGAGGCATTGGAGAAGGTGCAAAAAAGATTCACAAGGATGATACCATAACCGAGAGGATATACTTATCAGGAAAGACTAAACACTCTGGGGCTCTTTTCTCGGGAAAAGAGAAGGCTGAGGGGTGACGTGATAGAGGTCTTTAAGATAATGAAACGTTTGAAAGGGTAGACATAGAAAAAATGTTCCCACTTGTGAGGAGTCCAAAACTAGAGGTCATCAATATAAAAATAGTCACTAATGAATCCAATAGGGAATTTAGGAGAAACTTCTTTACCCAAAGAGTGGTAAGAATGTGGAATGCGCTACCACAAGGAGTAGTTGAGAAAAATGGAAGATGCATTTAAGGGGAAACTAGATAAGCACACAAAGGAGAAACTAATAGAGGGGTATGCTGATGGGGGTAGATGAAGTAGGGAGGAAGAAAGGAGGCTCGTGTGGAGCATAAATGCCGGCATAGACCAGTTGGACCGATTGGCCTGTTTCTGTGCTGCAGTCTCAATGTAAATCAGTCAGTGATCCATAGTTTTGCTCGCCCTCCCATTTCTAAATTGTAAATAAAAAAAATCATATAATCATTTTACAACTCCCACCAGAATAGAACACAAAAGGCGATATTAATTAGAATTGAAAGATATAAAATAAGCTTCCGTACTCCCATTTACTATCAACAGTAAATTTATCCTAGTATGCTAAAACAAGCAAAGCTTTCTCCAACCCCGCATACAAACAGTAAAGAATTAGACCATTGATTAGCTGGAATAGTTCTGGGTAACTGTTTCATACCCTTTTGTTTAAAGCATAAATTTTCAAATTGGAGTTCTCAGATTCTACTAGATCCATGAGAGAATCCCAGGGGATTCCCAAGGTCATTAGATTTCTGTATTGTTGGGTTACTAGCATGTTGTTTCTGTATGTTAATGAAAAATATTGTGCAACAATAGTACAGTTTTCCTGTTAAGAAGGTCCATGAAATTGTGCCAATATTTGCAAGGTTTGAAAACTGCTGGTTTTAAAAGCTAGTTAGATTGGAGAAAGCAGGTTTGATGGTAAAAGCTTCATCTTAAGCCACAAAAAGAAAATTCAGAATCATAATGTAAATGTAGTTTAAGAACAAAATCATCTAATCTCCTGCAATGCCACTTTTGAGAAGAATGTCTTTCATTCTGGAATTTCATCAATGCAGAAAATTAAAAAGTCTTAACATTTCTTCAGCAATAATTTTCAATAATCAGAACTGATGTAGTGTATTAGTGTAGTGCTCCAGATATTATTTATTGAATATGGCCAGGTTTTATAATTTGGTATTTGGCTTCAAATAACAGTCTTTCATACGGTACTGCGCAGCTCAGTATTCAACCTCTGAATAAGTTTTATTATTAAGATATAAATTTCCATTATCTCATCATCAGAACTAGATTACTGGAATGAAATGGCTTTCCCACTGCAACATTCCAAAAACATGATCTATTTGAATAACAAAAGAAAAAAAACACAAATGTAAAACTTATTCAAGTATTACAGTGACTCCCAACCATGCAGGGTCAATGAAGCCCTGCTACCCACTGCAACCATGCTCGATGAAAACCCATGAAAGGGTTGACAGATTGGGTCATCACAAAATACCCAGGCTTGTTACTAGCTTGCTGCCAATTTGTTACATTGAATAGGTACTGACACACTTTCTCAGTAGCAAATGAACTCCCATATGTGACAAGTGGAAGTGACACAACATACATTTTAGTTAAAGGACATACTTAAAAAAGTCAGAAGATGTAATACAAAAAGCTCTAAAAATTACTGAATTAACAAGGTTATAGTATAGGATGTGGGTGGTAACAGCATCAGCCAATACAAACAAATGTCAGCAAGTTTTCCAAAATATCTTATCCAAACATTAGCCCTTTGCAGAACAACCCGCAGCAACAAGACTATACCTGCATAATGTATATTAGCTTGTCTTAGTTTATCTCTCAACTTATTGAGTTTGGTTAACTCTACAAATCTCCTGAGATCTTCATAAACATCAAGGTTAATGTATTGGAAATTCAATTACTCTTTAAAGTTAAGTTTAAAAAAAGCCTACACATAATGTCATGTGATATCAACACTTAACATGCTCACATTAAATAACTTTGCTGCTTCAATCGATTTATTTTAAACTGGTTAACACCGCCATTAAAATAGCAAGGTAATTTCATGCTACCCTATTAAAGTATTCATACACTAATTTCTAGGCTCAATTCATTTTAAACATTATTCTACACCAATTTGCAGACTTTTACAGGTAAGTCATCTTATTAGAAAGGACAGTAATTTGCATCTGCACATTGAGTTCCCAATCTTAGCAATGTTTCTGTGAGTTAGCACAGGGAGGGAACAACTCTTTCGAGCCCTTCTTATGCATCTGTTCCAATCAAGAAGAGAACAAATACCTGAAAGGAGTCGCACATTTCAAAAAGGAAAATAAACTGATATTACCCTACTTTACATTTGACAAAATAGAAAATTCTCCCACTCATTTACAATAGTAGAGAGCTCGATGAACAATGTTACAAGTTGCCATTTTTTGTAGCTAGAATTGGAAAAATTTATTTTGAGAGCTGTAACTAAACATCAGTTAGTTATGCAAAGTTGCAATATTGCACACAATTAGGTCTGAATATCCTACATTATCACATAACTTTGGCTTAAAAGACTTTCTAAATTGCTGCTACTACTCAGATGTGACACAATTCAATTTAGCATATCATCAACATTTATCAGTTTTGGCTGAGACTGTATAGGTGAAGAAAATTAGAATAATTTTTTTTTACAAAGATCTCTATGAATTAAGACCTTGGAATGCGCAAACCTTTCACATAGAATAGAGGAAGTGAGAATTGAATTGTGTATCCAATTGCTCAATATTTCCCTATCATGACGACAAACATATTCCAAGGCCTTGAAATCTTAAGACTTACCTAACTCCTCCCATTTTATTTCAACACAAGCAAACACTCCACTCTAATGAAAAGACACTGCGCACACCAAGTCATTTACTACACAAAAACGATCATGCATTCAACAACAATTTTTTTTAAAAAATTGCAAAAATGCAAGGTCAGAGAAAGGCTACTGGACAAATCTTGGGATATGTGCATGCTACATGGGTGTATACATACCCAGAAAGAACTTCCTAGGAGTTTTGATTTCTTCATCTTTACTGTCTGTTAACACAGACCAAAAGCCAAAAAGAAGAAAAAAAATAACAAGAAGCAAGTTGATTTTGATTCAGCCCAGTATTTTTCAGCAATCATTGCATACTGATACTTTTGCTGGGATAGCAGGGATATTAGTAAAGAAAATAATTTTTGCAAGTTAACAATTTTTAACCCATGCTTTTTTCTGTACACACCCAAGACCAGGATTCACTATTTCCCTCACCTTAAATCCGTAATAGCCTTTAATAATCCAACCCTTCATAAATATGGTTCCTAAATTATATCATATTATCTGAAAATTGAGAATAGAACAGCTTAAAATTTTGCTAGGGAAATCTGGAAACTATTGTATGTTTTTTTTTAAAAGTATACTTTAGCAAATTGGAAAGACTTAAGAGCATGAAACAGCACGGAACCTGAACATTAAACCGAAGTGTAGATGTGTGATGTCAGCAGCCTGAATTCAGACCATTGCCAGGTTGATCTCGGGCAAAGTACATTCAATTTTTTAAAAAAATGTTATGTCCTGGCTAGGATTAAGAACATGCCACGTTTTCTTGCCTCACAGAAAATGTCCAACTAGCATCACTTGCCCAATTCAATGAGTATGTGGCATCCACCAGTCTTTCATGGCCAGTGGGTACTGCAGAATATACTTTGAGACATCAAACCACACCTCCTTTACACTCCATATATAAATTTTATTAGGGTGCCACAACATGTCAATGGCCATGATGTGATACTAAGCCATTCAGTACAAGCCGCCTTGGTCTGTGTTAGCTGATCTCAGGGCGTCACAAATGGCCTTAGCATCCTTGAGCTGGGGTGGGGGAAAGGGAAGAAATCAGAAAGGGCTCTTGCTCCTGGCTACCATTCAGCAACCCCTGATGGAAAAGTACGCGCATTTACATCCAGTAACAACAAGATCAGACTTGGCCGCGATATTCCCAATGGTGAAAAAGCATATAGATGCTCATCAGCTAGGTGTAAACAAGAACTGGCCCATGGGTGAAGTACCAGAGGACTCCCAGTAAACAGAGAAGCATACTGCAGTTCAAGTCAATGAGTCACTATCATCAGAAAAGAGGATATTGGGGATAAAATGTAGTTATTTACTTTAGATCTCTTTACCCTCCCCTACTGTTTTTGCTCCATTCCCTCTAATAGGCAAACACTTGTGTGGAGATCTCTCTCACCCAATAAACAAGCCACATTTTAAAAACAAAATTAATCTAATATAAATCTCTTGTTTCACAGAGCAAATTCACTTGACTATTTACTCTGAACTGACACTGAAGTAAATAACTGCACTGTTCAACATTTGGCTCCCACCCCACCCACTTCTTCAAATTTGCACCTCTGGTATAAGCTAAAACACTGAATTTTCCAGATGTTTGTCTGCAATAGATCGAATGCAATTTCAGCAAGTGATAATTTGATGCTGTTAGACTGTACAGTTACAGTCTAACAGTCTGAACAAAAATGTGCCAGGGTCTTGGATGAAAGCTTTCCTGGGCAACATTTAATATTCAGTTAGGTAGGGCACTATGGACAATGGTCCAAAGGATTTATTTTTATCCAGAATCACTGTTGTAGGTCAGTTTTACTGCCGCCCGCTATTTAATTTTGCACGCCTCTGAAGTAGGGCATGACAAGGGCTAGGGAGCAGGACATACACCAAGACAAGTGATGATTTATAATAATGTTCAATAGAATCCTTTAAAGTTACAGGATGTATATATTGTACAATGCTGACTGGACTCTGCTGTGGAGTTAATATATAGTATATATGTCATGTTTTTAAAAAATTTAATATGCACCACAAGGTGACATGCCCTCCAGTCAGGGTTGCCATCTTTGCAGTATTTAAAGCAACACACAAACATGTCGCGAACTGTTTAGCCTCAATTGTCAGAATTTCCCTCCTTCCACCCTATCAACTGTCAACAGCTCACTGGGATACTTAGCTTTGGAAATGCTGAAAAGTTGGCAACATATTTGGCATATGAGCCAAGATCAGGCTGAATTTCCTCCTATGATTTCTTCCAAACAAAAAATGCAGTGCATACGGTCAGTGATACAATTACACATGGTTGGGGATGGGGGGATGGTTTCAATGAGCAGTGGGATGTGCTGGGAGACAAAGCTAAACAACAGAGCCTCTTACTTTCATGGTCTGGCCATGACAGTTCAATAAAGATAATTTCTCGAATTGAAAGGCCAGCGATCTCACGGTAAGTTTGTTCATTTTTAAAATTAACATATAGGGGTGTATGTTACATGCGGATAAGTTCATTGCAGCACTCCTTTCAAATATGGCAGTAGCAAAGTGTTATAAAATTAGCAGCTATGGAAGATAATTCCAAAGTTACTATATTTTCTAAAATCGTAAGATTTTACCAACAGAATCCCTTCTGGTCATAATGTTCATTTAAACCTGGGGTGGTTGTTTTGAAAAAAAAAATCTTACTTGATTGTTTACACAATTGCACTACAAAATCTTTTTTGTGATAAAACACCATTCTGGCATTTAGGTTGCCTTTATCACATTGTATTGCCACTAACCTGAAAAGGCACGGCGTCGTGTCGTGAGTTCATTGGCCATACGGACAGCAGTGCATAACTTCAACATCACTAACATGGTAATGATCATGATTATACTTTGCAACAAGAGGGGTGGCTCAAAGTACCTTCCAAACCTTGGGAAAAAAAAGAGAGAACATATTAGATTCGCACTTCAAGCTGTGTAAGCTCTTCTAAAAGGTCTGTTAATAACTTTTTGTATTAAAAAAAATTGGAATTATTCATCACGAAACTAGAAATACATAAATATATAGAATTACACAGAATCTACAGCAAAGAAACAGGCCATTCGGCCTAGCTGGTCTATAATCGGTATTTACACTCCTCCCACTCTAATTACTTCTTCCCGCCCTGCTCCCTGTACCTCTCTATTCCCTCCTCCCTCTTGTTTGCATCAAGCCGCCTCCTAAATGCATCAATGCAATCTGCTTCAACCACTCCATGTGGCAGTGAGTCCCACATTCACCACTCTCTGTGCATTTGATATGTTAGTGGCTATCTTATAATTAGTGGACACACTTTCTCCACATCCACCCTATTGAACCCATTCATGATTTTAAAAGGCCTCTATCAGGTCCCATTTTAGTCTTTTTTCCAGAGAAAAGAGCCCCAACCTGCTCAATGTTTCCTGATAGTTGCATCTTATCAATTCTGGTAACACGCTTATAAATCTTTTCTGCACTCTCTAGTACTTCAATATGCTTTTTGCAGTATGGAGGCTAGAACGGCACACAGTACTCCCAAGTAGTTAACCATGATTTTATATAAATTTAACATTACCGCCCTGCTTTTCTATTCTATTGCTCTTGAAATGAATGCCAGTATTTTGTTTGCACTCTTTATGCCCTTATTAACTTGTGTTGCTACATTTAGCAATTTTTTTTTAAAAAACAGTTGTAAAGGAAAACAATGTCTTTTGACCTAAATATAAAGTTGAACAAGATAAAAGCATTTAATTAAAAATGCCTGTTAAATAGATACAAGGTATTTTGTATTCTGGTCATACTCACAATCCCACCTGCAGAGTTGGCCAGGGTGCACAACCTCCCTGAACACCTACTCCTGGTTTTCCAGGTCGCTTCATTTCCACTGAGTTCTGTCCTACCTTCTCATATTTGCAGCATTTTAAGCTTACTTCTTAAGAATATAATTAAATATCCTAAAAGGTTACGGATCGGGTTTAAAGAATAAAGAATATGGGACAGAATCAAAGGCAAGAGTATGTCTTAAATTCCATTTTAACCACAGCATTGAGAACATTCAGCATTGTTCATAAAAAGCGTACTTACAAGGTTCCCCCAGTAGCTCAGTGGATAAAAGTATTTACCCTATGGTTTACCCTAGGTCGACATCCTAGGGTTCTAAAAGAGGTGGCTGCAGAGATAGTGGATGCATTGGTTGTGATCTTCCAAAATTCCCTAGATTCTAGAACGGTCCCAGTGGACTGGAAGATAGCAAATGTTTCCCTCCCTTGTTGAACAGCAGAGTGAGAGAAAACAGGGAACTACAGGCCAGTTAGCCTGACATCAGTAGTCGGGAAAATGCTGGAATCTATTATTAAGGAAGTGGTAACAGGGCACTTAGAAAATCATAATGTGTAGGCAGAGTCAACATGGTTTTATGAAAGGGAAATAGTGTTTGACAAATTTATTTGACAAATTTGAGGATGTAACTACAGGGTAGATAAAGGGGAACTAATGGATATAGTATATTTGGATTTTCGATTTTCAAAAGGCATTCAATAAGATGCCACATAAAAGACTGTTACACAAGGTAAGAGCTCATGGGTTTGGGGGTTAATATATTAGCATGTATAGAGGATTGGTTAAAGGACAGAAAACAAACAGAGAGTAGGGATAAACAGGTCATTCTCAGGTTGGCAAGCTGTAACTAGTGGGGTGCCGCAAGGATTGGTGCTTGGGCCTCAGCTATTTACAATCTATATTAATGACTTAGATGAAGGGACCGAGTGCAATGTATCCAAGTTTGCTGACGATACAAAGCTAGGTGGGAAAGTAAGCTGTGAGGAGGACACAGAGTCTGCAAATGAATATAGACAGATTAAGTGAGTGGGCAAGAAGGTGGCAGATGGAGTATAATGTGGGGAAATATGAGGTTATTCACTTTGATAGGAAGAATAGAAAAACAGAATTTTTTTTTAAAATGGTAAGAAACTATTAAATGTTGGTGTTCAGAGAGACTTGGATGTCCTCGTACAAGAAACACAAAAAGTTAGAAATATAGAAAATAGGAGTAGGCCATTCGGCCCTGTTCCGCCATTCAATATGATCATGGCTGATCCTCTCTCAATACCATATTCCTGCTCTCTCCCCATACCCCTTGATGCCTTTTGTGTCTATCTGGCTCCTTCTTAAATATATTCAGTGACTTGGCCTCCACAGCCTTCTGTGGTAGAGAATTCCACAGGTTCACCATCCTCTCAGTGAAGAAATTTCTCTTAATCTTAGTCCTAAATGTCCTAGCCCGTATCCCGAGACTGTGACCCCCCTCGTTCTGGACCTCCCAGCCAGGGGAAACATCCTCCCTGCATCCAATCTGTTTAGCCCTGCCAGGATTTTATATGTTTCAATGAGATCCCCTCTCATTCTTCTAAACTCGAGTGAATACAGGCCGAGTCGACCCAATCTCTCCTCATTTTTGTGTAGTCAGCAAACTTGGAAATATTACATTTGGTTCCCTCATCCAAATCATTGATATATATTGTGAATAGCTGGGGCCCAAGCACTGATCCCTGCAGTACCCCACTAGACACTGCCTGCCACCCCGAAAAAGACCCATTTATTCCTACTCTCTGTTTCCTGTCTGTTAACCAATTTTCAATCCATGCCAGTATATTACCACCAATCCCATGTGCTTTAATTTTGCACACTAACCTCTTATGTGGGATTTTATCAAAGGCCTTCTGAAAATCCAAATAAACCACATCCACTGGTTCTCCCTTATCTATTCTACCTTTTACATCCTCAAAAAACTTCAGTAGGTTTGTCAAACATGATTTCCCTTTCATAAATCCATGTTGACTTTGTCTAATCCTGCTGATATTTTCTAAGTGTCCTGTTATACACATCCTTTATAACAGACCCTAGCATTTTTCCCTACTACTGATGTTAGGCTAACCGGTCTGTAGTTCCGTTTTCTCTCCCTGCTTTTTTAAATAGTGGGGTTACATTTGCCACCCTCCAATCTGCAGGAAACTGTTCCATAATCATAGTATGCAGGTACAGCAGGCAATTAGGAAAGCAAATGGTACATTGGTCTTTATTGCAAGAGGGTTGGAGTACAAGAATAGGGAAGACTTACTACAGTTGTACAGGGCTTTAGTGAGACCTCACCTGGAGTACTGCCTACAGTTTTGGTCTCCTTATCGAAAGAAGGATATACTTGCCTTAGAGGCAGTGCGATGAAAGTTCACTAGATTAATTCCTGGGATGAGAGGGTTGTCCTTTGAAGAGAGCTTGAGCAGAATGGGCCTCTCTGGAGTTTAGAAGAATGAGAGGTGTTCTCATTGAAACATAAGATTTTGAGAGGGTTTGACAGGGTAGATGCTAAGCGATTGTTTCCCCTGACTAGAGTGTCTAGAACTAGGGGGCATCGTCGCAGGATAAGGGGTCGGCCATTCAAGACTGAGATGAGGAAGAATTTCTTTACGGAGAGGGTTGTGAATTTTTGGAATTCTCTACCCCAGAGGGCTGTGGATGCTCAGTCATTGAGTATATACAAGGCTGAGATGGATAGATTTTTGGAGTCTAGGGGAAAATCAAGGGATATTGGGATTGGGCGGGGAAGTGGAAGTCGAAGATCAACCATGATCTGATTGAATGGCAGAGCAGGCTCGAGGGGCCATATGGCTTACTCATGCTCCTATTTATTGTGTTCTTATTGTGTGAAGTGGTGCACAGCTGCAGCAGCCAGGAAGATCCCTGGTTAATTCCTGAGCTGGTTGATATTAGGCAGGGCATCAATGAAAGTGCTACAATAGGCCTCACCAATGCAGCATCCAGGGGAACCATGACTAGGCATTCAGGTAGTGCAACCTGGCTAATTCCTTATCTCCTTACTCAAAACTGCCAAGAATTTAGGACCAGTACACTGAGACCGAGCAGGGCCGGGACCAGAAAATAAAATGCCTTGTATTTAATAAGCATAGAATTAACCACAAAATAAGACTATGTATCACTTCCATTTATTATAATGGCCTTGAATTTGCTGAAAACTTGCGCCATAGTAATGGCACATCTATGACGTACACCATTATTAAGGTGAAGAAATTCCAGGAAATTATGGCAAGTGTCTTACGCCATTAAGTGTGCCTCACCATAATTTGCTTGGACTTTCGTGCTGCTCCAGAGGTCCTGGCCAAAAATGTTGAGCAGCTAATTATCATAAGCCCACCCCCATTAAAATCAATGACAAAATCGAGTTTGCTGAAATAACGATACTGTGATCGCCACAGCCATTTAAACCAGTACAGAATGGCACTGAATGGCACAGAATCAGTATTCAATCACTCAGCAGGTTGCCTGAGGGTAGGACTTGTTCTAGGAATTTCACTGAAATCTTAAATCTCAAATAATCAAATAAGTGTTTTGACAGCCAAGTATGTTCTGATTTTCCTCCTGACTGATATCATTTTTGTATTATGATTTATTGAGCTTGTGTGCCAAGCGTGGATTGCAACCAGTAATAAAAAATGACTAGGGACACACACAGTTCGGGAGACAAATCCTATGCATACTGGTCCCTTCTTAACGCTGATCTATATATTTATTTTATGGTTTCAGTACAAATTCAATCAAATTAAACCTGACCTGGACATTCTGTCCGTACATACTGCGATCCAATCCCACATTATCAGATAGGAGGCATTGCTCCTAAACACGTTCCAGTTAAATAACCGGTTGCTCTGTTCTGTGTCATGCCCCGGTATCTTAGATGTGTATCAGACATTTGCCGCACCGCTCCCCATAGCATACAGTAATAATGGGAGCAGGGCATCTCAGGGCATGCCCAGTTAGTTAGACTTGTTCCTGTACCCTTCAGCTCAAAAGCATTTTGCCCACAAAACTGCTGGAAGTACAAGCTGATAACAGCAACAGTGAACAACGGAACCAGAGTATCTCCTTAACGAATAAGATTTAAGGATTGAGATATAAACAGAGGAAGGACTGAGAAGGAGGGTGAATCAGAGTTGGTGAATTCAATGTACAGAAAGAGAGGGGAAAGAAAGATTGGATTAAGAGAGAAAAAAAGAGACAGTAAGGAAAAGGAAACTTAAAATTTGACATTTTTTAAATCTCCTAAAACAATTCACTACCTGAAGGAATGAAACTCCACATTTTTAATTGTTCACTTTCTGGGCCCAAGGGGTTAACTGACAGTCATTAACAATTATCACATCATTAAAAGGGTACTTACGCTATTAATTACTAGACTTAACTTTCTGTGGCTAGTTTAATGCACAATTACTGTGTAAATGCAGCAACTGTATGAAACTCACAGGGAGGTTAAGGGTGAGATGCTGATGTCACAAAGCTAACGGCGGAGCGGCGCAAATCGTCCAACAACTTGTGGCGATTTGCAATTCACGGGCTATCTCTTCCTCGCCGCAAGTTGCTGGCCGATTAATAATGGCCTGCATTGTTCACACGCCGTTATTTTTTCAGCAAATTCCGTCCCTATAATTATTTTTCCATAAAACTATGGCCTGAATTCGCCACCGGAGGACCGAGGAGCACGATGGTCTAGCTTATGGCTTTCGTCGCCAGTATCGCCATTGCAGCAAATTCCGGGCCAAATTGTTTCTGTCTTTTTCAATTTATATTCAGATCAACTGACACTGTAACTTCAGTGAGTGGTACTAAGCTGATCACTATCCAGTGACTCCAAGTTGGAGAATGCACACATGGATTAAACTCAGTTGTGCCCCCGGACACAAAAAACATTGCCACTCATTGTCTATGCCCACGTATAAAAAGTGGTTGCTTCAGATGTAGGAGTATACCCAAATCCATGGAACTATATTCCAGCACAAAAGTCGCTGAGAGACACTGCTAACATTGTGTGTTGGGCAGACTTCTGTGAAGATAAATCAGGACCAGTCATAATCACACCACTTGCACAAGGCATCATGATGAACTATAGATCTTCTCACTTCCCAAAGATTCGCCAAAATAATAAGAAAGCCACTTTAATGCCTAGAATTATTGGGTTAAACCGCAGTAATACAACCCAATGTTATTTTTGGTGCTGAAATACTACTGCAGTCGCCAAATGGTTAGAATGAATCTTACAGTTCGAAAGTACATTGTAAAAGTAAAACAATTCATCCGATTAACAATAGCATGCAAGAAACTTTTGCAAAGTTGCGGGGACTCACCAAAAGAATATTCTTAATATATTGGCCACAAGCAACACTAAGCAAACGTAGATGGAGAACCCCTCTGCATTCTGTGTGCGTTTAATATCCCTATATTGAGGAATGTAGGGCACCACTCCCCCAAACACCATTGCACCCGCTGCTATCCAAGACGCCAGCTTGCTGACAGGTACGGCGAACTGCTTCAGCCAGCTGAGACTCTCTTCCATTTTTTTCCTTTAGCCGAGAAATAAATCCAGGCAAGACTGCCAAGTGAAATATTTGGCCTCTTTTTAAGTCAGCGGGATGCAGTCTTCAACCGTCTGGTGCATTGCGTTCCCCCACCGCCTTGCAAAGGTCCTGAAGTCTGCTTGAAGTTGCTGGATAAAAAGGTGCAATATTGAGATGTGGGCCGTGGAACGACCGACACGTCCTTAAAAGCTCTGGTGATGTCACTAAAACATCCGGATTTCGTCTGTGCCACGCCGACAACTGAAGAAGGGAGCAACAAAAAAAGATACCGCGAAATTAAAAATCAAATACTCAAGCAAAAATAAAACAACTGTCCCATTTTATTCCCACGGCGAGAGAAAGGGCAGGTTAAAATAAACTCTTTCCATTTTTAAAAATTGATTGCAAGCGATTCACGTGATGTCTCCACGAAAAGAATCACCAAGCTGGAAGACGAGGCATTTCTTCTCTTAAGTTTATGGTAAAATCTAATGATCCAGAGAAATGATTCACCAGATTTGACAGGAAGTTAGCTTTATCCTTTCTCCCCTGGTGAAGTGTTAAAAGCCAGTATTCGCCATAAGATAAGATAGGAAACCATAAAGTGCTGATACTGTAGAGCAATTTACTTTTCCCTGCTGTGCAATCCCTGTCCTTATGTTTTCACTAATGCAGGAAGAAAACACGTTGAAAACATTGTAACTTTCCAGCATTTACTGATCCGGTAAGATAATCAGCAATTCAGTCGTTCTCACAAAACTACAAATTCTCCTGAATCTGGTCCTGAAGTTGCTACCCATCTGATTTTGGACTGGGCAGTCAGGTTTTTGAGTGAACTGACTGGGAAACTTCTAAATCGAACATGAGTTTTCAATGAGTCATTTTTTCCCCCACACCTGGTGCTGTGGAGACTTTAAATTATTAAAGTTTTCATGAATTTCCAACTTCAGCAAGGCCAACCTCAGATTTCAAACTACGATTCCTACCCCTGGTTTTGGATTTGGCAACCAAGCCAATCCCTTGGCCCAACAGTAATGTTTCTGAGCCACAGAAAGCGGGGAATTTGCAGGTTCACGCCCTGGTCTTTCCTGAGTGAACCGATCTTAACTGGGGCAGCAATAGAGGCAATACCACCGCCCCGGCACAGCAAGCGGAAAATTGTGCAGGGTTTGATTGCTATTCAGCAACTTCTACGGAAAGTGCACGTGGACCTCGAGTGAGGATGGGATTGGGCACTGCAACAATGTTCTTCACAGCTGGATAGTCCAGTGGCACTCACTGGAACTGTACTCCAGTGAGAGAATTAATGCAGGGAGAGGAGGGGAAATATATTGGAGGGAAATATGGTAATGCTAGATACAAATCTTGAAGGAAAAGATTTGTATCTAGGACCATATGTTTACTTATTTCCAACACAAGGTTTTGGTTGTGAAGTTTTACATTAAAAATATTTGTCACCTCAGTGCACTGAGTGCAGATTTTCTCATGTGTCCAATCCTGCTTTAAGGCAAACAATGAGTTTGAAAAGTGTTGGAATATTTCTTACAGAAAGTCATCTGCTTTGACTACAGGCATGCAGAACTGATCAATCGTACCAGTTTATTCCAGAGAACTAATGGCACAAAGTTCTTGTTTAACACTTAATTTTCTCACAATCAAAGCCATGCCTGTCATTGGTTTCAAGTGACTGACATATATGTAATTCCTGCTCCCCATTTTCATACCTAAACAGCATTCTGTAAAAGGGATGATGAATGCCAGACTAAGTGCTGTACACATACTAACAAGATACTGGCCAAGAGAGAACCAAGAATAAAAAGCAGGGTCCCAGGTGACCAAACAAGTTAAACCAGTTTAAGACATCGAATGAGTTCAGCACTCTAAATCCATTTTTATACTGTTTAATTTGGATTCTTGAAAATGAGCTTTGATGAACCAAGTACCCAAATTTGCACTATTAAATCTAGCTCTCTTATGCCAGTGGCAGAATCGTAGACCCACTTTATACAATATGTAACCCAAAAACCATGATTAGTTGTAATACATTTGTGCCTTTGTACTTATTCAATAAGGGACTGTATATATTGTCAGAATCCTTGAGAGTTCAATCGCGATCTCCTGCCTTCATGAGATCAATGCCACTCATATCTCAAATGCTGCACATTTAGTAGAGGGCTTCATATTCCTGGTGTGTATTTTGTTTTGTGCACCACTTCACTTTGTCGCTGAATATTCCAAATCACCTCCATCAGCCATTTTTAAAATACTACTAGATGTCTCATGCCACAGCAAACAGTAGCTCAGAGCTTATACAAGGTAATGCACAACGGACTTCAGTTCATCCAAAACTCTACTGCCCGTATCCTAACTCGCACCAAGTCCCATTCACTCATTGCCCCTGTGCTCCCTGATCTACATTAGGTTCCAGTCCAGCAATGCCTCTAATTTAAAATTCTCATCCTTGTGTTCAAATCCCTCCCTGGTCTTGCCGCTCCTTATCTCTAACCTCCTTCAGCCCTACAACCCTCCGAGAACTCTGCATTCCTCCAATTCTGGCCTCTTGTGCATCCCGGTTTCCTTTGCTCCACCATTGGCGGCCATGTCTTCAGCTGTCTAGGCCCTAAACTCTGGAATTCCCTCTCTCCACATATTTCTTTGATGTGGAGATGCCGGTGATGGACTGGGGTCAACAAATGTAAGGAATCTTACAACACCAGGTTATAATCCAACTGTTTTATTTGAAAATCACCTCCTCCTCCTCCCCTCCTCACCCAGCCCCCTCTTCCCCCCTCCTCCTCACCCAGCTCCTCACCCAGCCCCCCTCTTCCCCCCCCTCCTCCTCCTCCTCACCCAGCCCCCCTCTTCCCCCCCCTCCTCCTCCTCCTCCTCACCCAGCCCCCCTCTGCCCCCCTCCTCCTCCTCACCCAGCCCCCCTCCTCCCCCTCCTCCTCCACACCCAGCCCCCCTCTTCCTCCACACCCAGCCCCCCTCTTCCCCCCCTCTTCCTCCACACCCAGCCCCCCTCTTCCCCCCCTCTTCCTCCACACCCAGCCCCCCTCTTCCCCCCCTCTTCCTCCACACCCAGCCCCCCTCTTCCCCCCCTCCTCCTCCACACCCAGCCCCCCTCTTCCCCCCCCTCCTCCTCCACACCCAGCCCCCCTCTTCCCCCCTCCCCCTCCTCACCCAGCCCCTCCTCTTCCTCTTCACCCAGCCCCCCCTTACCCCTCCTCACCCAGCCCCCCTCTTACCCCTCCTCACCCAGCCCCCCTCTTCTCACCCAGCCCCCCTCTTCCCCCTCCTTCTCCTCCTCACCCATCCCCCTCCTCCCCACCCATCCCCCTCACCCAGCCCCCACTTCCCCCTACCCCTCCCCTCCCCCTACCCTCACATACCCACCCCCTCCTCCTCACCTACCCTCCCCCTCCTCCCCGCCCCCTCCTCCTCCTCACCTACCCTCCCCCTCCTCCTCACCTACCCTCCCCCTCCTCCTCACCTATCCTCCCCCTCCTCCTCACCTCCCCTCCCCCTCCTCACCCAGCCCCCCTCCTCCCCCACACCCAGCCCCCCTCTTCCTCCACACCCAGCCCCCCTCTTCTCACCCAGCCCCCCTCTTCCCCCTCCTTCTCCTCCTCACCCATCCCCCTCCTCCCCACCCATCCCCCTCACCCAGCCCCCACTTCCCCCTACCCCTCCCCTCCCCCTACCCTCACATACCCACCCCCTCCTCCTCACCTACCCTCCCCCTCCTCCCCGCCCCCTCCTCCTCCTCACCTACCCTCCCCCTCCTCCTCACCTATCCTCCCCCCCCAGCCCCCATTTCCCCCCTACCCTCCCCTCACCTACCCTCCCCCTCCTCCTCCTCCTCCTCCTCACCTACCCTCCCCCTCCTCCTCACCTACCCACCTCACCTACCCACCTCACCTACCCACCCCCACCTACCCACCCCCACCTACCCACCCCCACCTACCCACCCCCACCTACCCACCCCCACCTACCCACCCCCACCTACCCCCTCCTCCTCACCTACCCACCCCCACCCACCCAACCCCTCCTCACCTACCCACCCCCTCCTCCTCACCCCTCCTCCTCACCTACCCACCCCCTCCTCCTCACCTACCCACCCCCTCCTCCTCACCTACCCACCCCCTCCTCCTCACCCCTCCTCCTCACCTACCCACCCCCTCCTGCTCACCTACCCACCCCCTCCTGCTCACCTACCCACCCCCTCCTGCTCACCTACCCACCCCCTCCTGCTCACCTACCCACCCCCTCCTGCTCACCTACCCACCCCCTCCTGCTCACCTACCCACCCCCTCACCCCTCCTCCTCACCTACCCACCCCTCCTCACCTACCCACCCCCTCCTCACCTACCCACCCCCTCCTCACCTACCCACCCCCTCCTCACCTATCCCCCTCTACCCTCCCCCTCCCCCTCTACCCTCCCCCTCTACCCTCCCCCTCTACCCTCCTCACCTACCCACCCCCTCCTCCTCACCTACCCACCCACCCCCTCCTCCTCACCTACCCACCCACCCCCTCCTCCTCACCTACCCACCCACCCCCTCCTCCTCACCTACCCACCCACCCCCTCCACCTCACCTACCCACCTCACCTACCCACCCCCTCCTCTTCACCTACCCACCTCACCTACCTACCCACCCCCTCCTCCTCACCTACCCACCTCACCTACCTACCTCACCTACCTACCCACCCCTCCTCCTCACCTACCCACCCCCTCCTCCTCCTCACCTACCCACCCCCTCCTCACCTACCTACCCACCCCCTCCTCCTCACCTACCTACCCACCCCCTCCTCCTCACCTACCTACCCACCCCCTCCTCCTCACCTACCTACCCACCCCCTCCTCCTCACCTACCTACCAACCCCCTCCTCCTCACCTACCTACCCACCCCCTCCTCCTCACCTACCTACCAACCCCCTCCTCCTCACCTACCTACCCACCCCCTCCTCCTCACCTACCTACCTACCCACCCCCTCCTCCTCACCTACCTACCCACCCCCTCCTCCTCACCTAACTACCCACCCCCTCCTCCTCACCTAACTACCCACCCCCTCCTCCTCACCGACCCACCCACCCCCTCCTCCTCACCTACCCACCTCACCTACCTACCCACCCCCTCCTCCTCACCTACCCACCTCACCTACCTACCCACCCCCTCCTCCTCACCTACCCACCTCACCTACCTACCTCCTCCTCCTCACCTACCCACCCCCTCCTCCTCACCCCCTCCCCCTCCCCACCTCCTCCACCCCCTCGTCCTCCTCCACCTCCTCGTCCCCCTCCACCCACCCCTCGTCCTCCTCCACCCCCTCGTCCCCCTCCTCGTCCTCCTCCCCCCCCCCCTCCACCCACCCCTCGTCCTCCTCCCCCCCCTCGTCCTCCTCCCCCCCCCCCTCGTCCTCCTCCCCCCCCCTCCACCCCCTCGTCCTCCTCCCCCCCCTCGTCCTCCTCCCCCCCCCTCCACCCCCTCGTCCTCCTCCCCCCCCCCCTCCCTCCACCCCCTCGTCCTCCTCCCCCCCCCCTCTCCACCCCCTCGTCCTCCTCCCCCCCCCCTCTCCACCCCCTCGTCCTCCTCCCCCCCCCCTCTCCACCCCCTCGTCCTCCTCCCCCCTCGTCCTCCTCCCCCCCCCTCTCCACGCCCTCGTCCTCCTCCCCCCCCCCCACCCCCTCGTCCTCCTCCCCCCCCCCCCCACCCCCTCGTCCTCCTCCCCCCCCCTCGTCCTCCTCCCCCCCCCTCGTCCTCCTCCCCTCGTCCTCCTCCCCTCGTCCTCCTCCCCCCCCCCTCTCCACCCCCTCGTCCTCCTCCCCCCCCCTCGTCCTCCTCCCCCCCCCTCGTCCTCCTCCCCTCGTCCTCCTCCCCCCCCCCTCTCCACCCCCTCGTCCTCCTCCCCCACCCCCCTCTCCACCCCCTCGTCCTCCTCCCCCACCCCCCTCTCCACCCCCTCGTCCTCCTCCCCCACCCCCCTCTCCACCCCCTCGTCCTCCTCCCCCACCCCCCTCTCCACCCCCTCGTCCTCCTCCCCCACCCCCCTCTCCACCCCCTCGTCCTCCTCCCCCCCCCCCTCTCCACCCCCTCGTCCTCCTCCCCCACCCCCCTCTCCACCCCCTCGTCCTCCTCCCCCCCCCCCCCTCTCCACCCCCTCGTCCTCCTCCCCCCCCCCTCTCCACCCCCTCGTCCTCCTCCCCCCCCCCTCTCCACCCCCTCGTCCTCCTCCCCCCCCCTCTCCACCCCCTCGTCCTCCTCCCCCGCCCCCCTCTCCACCCCCTCGTCCTCCTCCCCCCCCCCCCCTCGTCCTCCTCCCCCGCCCCCCTCTCCACCCCCTCGTCCTCCTCCCCCCCCCCCCCCTCTCCACCCCCTCGTCCTCCTCCCCCCCCCCCCCCTCTCCACCCCCTCGTCCTCCTCCCCCCCCCCCTCCCCCCCCCTCGTCCTCCTCCCCCCCCCCCCCTCGTCCTCCTCCCCCCCCCCCCTCGTCCTCCTCCCCCCCCCCCCTCGTCCTCCTCCCCCCCCCCCCTCGTCCTCCTCCCCCCCCTCGTCCTCCTCCCCCCCCTCGTCCTCCTCCACCCCCCTCTCCCCCCCCTCGTCCTCCTCCACCCCCTCGTCCTCCTCCACCCCCTCGTCCTCCTCCACCCCCTCGTCCTCCTCCACCCCCTCGTCCTCCTCCACCCCCCTCTCCACCCCCCTCTCCACCCCCTCGTCCTCCTCCACCCCCCTCTCCACCCCCTCGTCCTCCTCCACCCCCCTCTCCACCCCCTCGTCCTCCTCCCCCCCCCTCTCCACCCCATCGTCCTCCTCCACCCCCCTCTCCACCCCCTCGTCCTCCTCCCCCCCCCCCCCTCTCCACCCCCTCGTCCTCCTCCTCCCCCCCCCCTCTCCACCCCCTCGTCCTCCTCCCCCCCCCCCCTCTCCACCCCCTCGTCCTCCTCCTCCCCCCCCCCTCTCCACCCCCTCGTCCTCCTCCCCCCCCCCTCTCCACCCCCTCGTCCTCCTCCCCCCCCCCTCGTCCTCCTCCCCCCCCCCTCGTCCTCCTCCCCCCCCCCTCTCCACCCCCTCGTCCTCCTCCCCCCCCCTCTCCACCCCCTCGTCCTCCTCCACCCCCTCGTCCTCCTCCACCCCCCTCTCCACCCCCTCGTCCTCCTCCACCCCACCCCCTCGTCCTCCTCCACCCCACCCCCTCGTCCTCCTCCCCCCCCTCTCCACCCCCTCGTCCTCCTCCACCCCCCCCCTCCACCCCCCTCCACCCCCTCGTCCTCCTCCCCCCCCTCGTCCTCCTCCCCCCCCCCTCCACCCCCTCGTCCTCCTCCCCCCCCCCTCCACCCCCTCGTCCTCCTCCCCCCCCCTCCACCCCCTCGTCCTCCTCCCCCCCCCTCCACCCCCTCGTCCTCCTCCCCCCCCCTCCACCCCCTCGTCCTCCTCCCCCCCCCCTCCACCCCCTCGTCCTCCTCCCCCCCCCCTCCACCCCCTCGTCCTCCTCCCCCCCCCCCTCCACCCCCTCGTCCTCCTCCCCCCCGTCCTCCTCCCCCCCCCCCTCCACCCCCTCGTCCTCCACCCCCTCGTCCTCCTCCCCCCCCCCTCTCCACCCACCCCCCTCTCCACCCCCTCTCCACCCCCTCTCCTCCCTCGTCCTCCTCCCCCCCCCCTCTCCACCCCCTCTCCACCCCCTCTCCACCCCCCCCCTCCCCACCCCCCCTCTCCACCCCCTCGTCCTCCTCCCCCCCCCTCTCCACCCCCCTCTCCACCCCCTCGTCCTCCTCCCCCCCCCCTCCACCCCCTCGTCCTCCTCCCCCCCCTCCCCTCTCCACCCCCTCGTCCTCCTCCCCCCCCCCCCTCTCCACCCCCTCGTCCTCCTCCCCCCCCCCTCTCCACCCCCCCCTCGTCCTCCTCCCCCCCCTCCCCCCCCTCGTCCTCCTCCAACCTCGTCCTCCTCCACCCCCTCGTCCTCCTCCACCCCCTCGTCCTCCTCCACCCCCCTCTCCACCCCCTCGTCCTCCTCCACCCCCCTCTCCACCCCCTCGTCCTCCTCCACCCCCCTCTCCACCCCCTCGTCCTCCTCCACCCCCCCCCCTCTCCACCCCCTCGTCCTCCTCCCCCCCCCCCCTCTCCACCCCCTCGTCCTCCTCCCCCCCCCTCGTCCTCCTCCCCCCCCCCTCTCCACCCCCTCGTCCTCCTCCACCCCCTCGTCCTCCTCCCCCTCGTCCGCCTCCACCCCACCCCCTCGTCCTCCTCCACCCCCCTCTCCACCCCCTCGTCCTCCTCCCCCCCCCCTCCACCCCCTCGTCCTCCTCCACCCCCTCGTCCTCCTCCCCCCCCCCCCTCCACCCCCTCGTCCTCCTCCCCCCCCCCCTCCACCCCCTCGTCCTCCTCCCCCCCCCCCTCCACCCCCTCGTCCTCCTCCCCCCCCCCCCTCCACCCCCTCGTCCTCCTCCCCCCCCCCCTCCACCCCCTCGTCCTCCTCCCCCCCCCCCTCCACCCCCTCGTCCTCCTCCCCCCCCCCCTCCACCCCCTCGTCCTCCTCCCCCCCCCCCCTCCACCCCCTCGTCCTCCTCCCCCCCCCCCCTCCACCCCCTCGTCCTCCTCCCCCCCCCCCTCCACCCCCTCGTCCTCCTCCCCCCTCTCCACCCCCTCGTCCTCCTCCCCCCCCCCCCCTCTCCACCCCCTCTCCTCCCTCGTCCTCCTCCCCCCCCCCTCTCCACCCCCTCTCCTCCCTCGTCCTCCTCCCCCCCCCCTCTCCACCCCCTCTCCTCCCTCGTCCTCCTCCCCCCCCCCCTCTCCACCCCCCTCTCCACCCCCCCCCTCCCCACCCCCTCGTCCTCCTCCCCCCCCCCCCTCTCCACCCCCCTCTCCACCCCCTCGTCCCCCTCCCCCCCCCCCCCCACCCCCTCGTCCCCCTCCCCCCCCCCCTCTCCACCCCCTCGTCCCCCTCCCCCCCCCCTCTCCACCCCCTCGTCCCCCTCCCCCCCCCCTCTCCACCCCCTCGTCCCCCTCCCCCCCCCCTCTCCACCCCCTCGTCCTCCTCCCCCCCCCTCTCCACCCCCTCGTCCTCCTCCCCCCCCCCCTCTCCTCCCCCCCCCCTCGTCCTCCTCCACTCCACTCCGTCGCCTCACATTGGCCCCTGTCAGGGGAGGGACACTACGGCTGATCCTTCCTCTCCCTCCGTCTCTGACCGCGATCTGCGCCCCCCACACACGCCCGCCCGCCCTGCCCTGCCCCTCCCGGGCCCACTCCGCTCTCTCCCACTCACCCGGGCCCACTCCGCTCTCTCCCACTCCCCCGGGCCCACTCCGCTCTCTCCCACTCCCCCGGGCCCACTCCGCTCTCTCCCACTCCCCCGGGCCCACTCCGCTCTCTCCCACTCCCCCGGGCCCACTCCGCTCTCTCCCACTCCCCCGGGCCCACTCCGCTCTCTCCCACTCCCCCGGGCCCACTCCGCTCTCTCCCACTCCCCCGGGCCCACTCCGCTCTCTCCCACTCCCCCGGGCCCACTCCGCTCTCTCCCACTCCCCCGGGCCCACTCCGCTCTCTCCCACTCCCCCGGGCCCACTCCGCTCTCTCCCACTCCCCCGGGCCCACTCCGCTCTCTCCCACTCCCCCGGGCCCACTCCGCTCTCTCCCACTCCCCCGGGCCCACTCCGCTCTCTCCCACTCCCCCGGGCCCACTCCGCTCTCTCCCACTCACCCGGGCCCATCTCCTCTCCCTACTCGGCTCGGCTGCTTTCACCCGACCTGACCCTTCTACTGCGCATGAGCCCACAGCAGCCGCCGCCGCCGCCGCTGGGTCTTAACGCCCTCAGCAACGACCAAAGCGAGACCCAGGCCATGTAAATTATTCTTAAATGTATCTCTATTACGTTTCTGCCTATTAAATAGATATAAGACAGGCCTAAAGCAAACGAAAAGAAGTTTTATAAAAGACCTTTCTCCTTTCACTCATTTAACTTAGGCTGATGTGATTCCTTTGCAAAACTTTTACCAACCAGTTCAGAAACTAGAGAACAGAAGATCCTTATTGGAGCATGCTGTAGTAGCATACAATATATTCCTGTAAAATTGTGTTGGAATACAAAGGTCAGGAAGTTATGCTTCAGTTGCACAGAGCCTTGGTCAGACCCCAGTTGGAATACTATGTATAGTTTGGGCATCGCACCTCAGGAAGGATATATTGGCCTTGGAGATGGTACAGCAGATTCACCAGAATGATATCAGGGCTTAAAGGTTAAATTATGAGGACAAGTTGCATAAACTTGGCTTGTACACTCCTGACGGTTTCGACGGTTTCAACGGTTGATCTAACTGAGGTCTTTAAAATGATAAAAGGATAGATGCAGAAAAACAATTTCCTCTGATAGGGGAATCCAGAAGAAGGCAGCACATTATTAGAATTAAAACTAGGTAACTCAGGAGTGAAATCAGGAAGCACTTTTTCACACAAAGGGTAGTGGAAATCTGGAATTCTCTCCCCCAAAAGGCAATGTGTGCTGTGTCAATTGAAATTTTCAAGACTGAGATCGAAAGATTTGTATTAGGTTAGGGTAACAAGGGATATGGATCAAAAGCGGGTAAATGAAGTTGAGCCACTGATCAGCCATGATCTAACTGAATGGTGGAATAGGCTTGAGGAGCTGAATGGCCTGCTCCTATTCCTATGACCCTTTGCATAATAATTACAACATGGTACACATGGTTAATTGTGGTGAAAGGCAAATGTCTGGAATGGAATGGAATGAATTGTTGTTTCTTCTTAGGGGTTACATGCTGACATAACTTTATGTGCAGTGGCCACTGGTGAAACTTAGGAAAAGGTCAATAGGAAGAGCTGTTTGTGCAGATGTTTTGACAGTTGGCAAAGGGTTCTCCTATGCTACATCTTCTTTCAATAAGCCCTCATCTGGCTGTGCACCCTACTGGGCTTGTGCATGGAATTGTAGGCAACCTATTGACATGGGTAGGGAATTGGTTAGGAGGTAGGAGACAGAGAGTAGGGATAATGGGTATGTACTCAAATTGGCAGGGTGTGACTGGTGGTGTCCCTCAGGGTTCAGTTCTGGGGCCTCAGATTTTCACTAGATTTATAAATGGCTTAGATGAAGGAATAGAGAGCCGTATATCCAAGTTTGCTGATGACACCAAGTTAGGTGGTACAGTAAATAGTGTAGATGGGAGCAGAAAGTTGCAAAGGGACATTGATAGATTAAGTGAGTGGGCAAAACTGTGACAGATGGAGTTCAATGTGGGGAAGTGTGAAGTCATCCACTTTGGACCTAAAAAAGATCAGGGTATTTTCTAAATGGTGAGAAGCTGGGAACTGTAGAGGAGCAGAGATTTAGGGGTCCAAGTCCAGAAATCACTAAAAGCTAGTGGACAGATACAAAAAATAATTTAAAAGGCTAATGGAATATTGACCTCTATCTCAAGAGGGCTGGAATACAAAGGGGTGGAAGTTATGTTACAGCTGTACAGAGATCTGGTTAGACCCCATTTGGAGTACTGTGTTCAGTTCTGGGCACCAAACCTCAGGAAGGATATATTGGTCTCGGAGGGGATGCAGTGCAGATTCACCAGAACGATACCAGGGCTAAAAGGGTTAAATTATGAGGACAGGTTGCATAGACTAGGCTTGTATTCCCTTGAGTATAGAAGATTAAGTGGTGATCCAATTGAGGTGTTAAAGATTATTAAAGGATTTAATAGGGTAGATAGAGAGAAACTATTTCCTCCGATGAGGGAGTCCAGAACAAGGGGGCATAACCTTAAAATTAGAAATAGGGGTGATGTCAGGAATCACTTCTTCGCACAAAGGGTAATGGAAATTTGGAACTCTCTCCCCCAAAAAGCTGTTGAGGCTGGGAGTCAATTGAAAATTTCAAAACTGAGATTGATGGATTTTTGTTAGGCAAAGGTATTAAGGGATATGGAAACAAGGTGGGTAAATGGAGTTAAGGTACAGATCAGCCATGATCTACTTGAATGGTGGAACATTCAATGAGTGGCCTACTCCTGTTCCTAAGTTCCTCTCTCACCCTTGGGCAGGCATCCAGATTCCTCTTTAAAGTGCCAAATTATGGAGCATAGAGTCAGTATACATGATGATACGAGGCTACCTGGTAGTATTATACTGAAGAGTTCCCCCGATCTATAGAAGCACGTGAAACATGCTTTCAGAATCCCAACTGTCTGATCTATGACAATTCTGGTGGCAGCAAGACCTTCATTGCATTGGTCCTCACCTGGTGTATGAGGCAACTAGACTGGGGTCACCATTGCAGAGGGGAGCCTCTATCTCCAAACAGCCATCCAGATATCTGCCTTTTAGCAGCAAAGAGTGGTGGTATGTTGGACTGCCTCAGGATGAAGGAATCATGGCAGTTGGGTACGCAGCATCCACATGTTATATGACATATGGGTGGATGCCAGACATTTACTATGGTGCCCGGCATCCATGCAGAGCTCGTCCTCAGCCTTCTCTTCTTCCTTATCATAATTGTAAACAATTTTACAACACCAAGTTATAGTCCAACGATTTTATTTGAAATCTACAAGCATTCGGAGGCTTCCTCCTTCCTCAGGTAAATGTCAGGATCTCCTCGAAGCCTACGCATTTATAAATCACAGAACAATACATGGTGATTACAGACAGTCTTTGCAACTGCCCGTTGCCAAGGCAATCACCGTGTTCAGACAGAGAGGTGTTGCCCACAGAACCCCCGAATATACATTCAACAAAAAAAACAAACAGGAAAAAAAAGAGAGAGAGAGGCAGAAACATCCGGAAGGCAGAGAAAGCCAGCAAATGACCCGTTATATTAAAAACAGAGAGCTTTTGTTCGCTGGTGGGCTTACGTGTAGCGTGACATGAACCCAAGATCCCGGTTGAGACCGTCCTCATGGGTGCGGAACTTGGCTATCAATTTCTGCTCGACAATTTTGCGTTGTCGTGTGTCTCGAAGGCCGCCTTGGAGTACGCTTACCCGAAGGTCGGTGGCTGAATGTCCCTGAGTGCTGAAGTGTTCCCCAACTGGGAGGGAACCCTCCTGTCTGGCGATTGTTGCGCGGTGTCTGTTCATCCGTTGTCGCAGTGTCTGCATGGTCTCGCCAATGTACCATGCTCTGGGGCATCCTTTCCTGCAATGTATGAGGTAGACAACGTTGGCCGAGTCACAGGAGTATGAACCATGCACCTGGTGGGTGGTGTCCTCTCGTGTGATGGTGGTATCTGTGTCGATGATCTGGCATGTCTTGCAGAGGTTACCGTGGCAGGGTTGTGTGGTGTCGTGGACGCTGTTCTCCAGAAAGCTGGGTAATTTGCTGCGAACGATAGTCTGTTCGAGGTTGGGTGGCTGTTTAAAGGCGAGTAGTGGAGGTGTGGGGATGGCCATAGCGAGGTGTTCGTCGTCATTGATGACATGTTGAAGGCTGCGGAGAACATGGCGTAGTTTCTCCGCTCCGGGGACGTACTGGACGACGAAGGGTACTCTGTTGGTTGCGTCCCGTGTTAGTCTTCTGAGGAGGTCTATGCGATTCCTCGCTGTGGCCCGTCGGAACGGTCGATCGATGAGTCGAGCGTCATATCCCGTTCTTACCAGGGCGTCTTTCAGAGTCTGTAGGTGTCCATCGCGTTCCTCCTTGTCTGAGCAGACCCTGTGTATTCGCAGGGCCTGTCCATAGGGGATGGCCTCTTTGACGTGGTTAGGGTGGAAGCTGGAAAAGTGGAGCATCGTGAGGTTGTCCGTGGGCTTGCGGTAGAGTGAGGTGCTGAGGTGCCCGTCTTTGATGGAGATTCGTGTGTCCAAGAAAGAAACTGATTCTGAGGAGTAGTCCATGGTGAGCTTGATGGTGATTCTTCGCCTTGGGTCCATAGAAAGAAAATGTCGTCGATGTATCTGGTGTATAGCGTTGGTTGGAGGTCCTGTGCAGTGAAGAAGTCCTGCTCGAACTTGTGCATGAAAATGTTGGCGTATTGGGGTGCAAATTTGGTCCCCATGGCTGTTCCGTGTGTTTGGGTAAAGAACTGGTTATCAAAGGTGAAGACATTGTGATCCAAGATGAAGCGGATGAGTTGTAGGATGGCGTCTGGAGATTGGCTGTTGTTGGTGTTGAGTATTGATGCTGTCGCAGTGATGCCGTCATCGTGGGGGATACTGGTGTAGAGTGCCGAGACGTCCATCGTGGTGAGAAGTGTTCCTGGTTCAACTGGTCGTGGGTACTGAGTTTTTGTAGGAAGTCTGTAGTGTCGCGACAGAAGCTGGGGGTTCCCTGTACGATGGGTTTCAGGATGCCCTCGATGTATCCAGAGAGGTTCTCACACAGGGTTCCGTTGCCTGATACGATAGGACGTCCGGGTGTGTTGGCTTTGTGTATCTTTGGGAGGCAGTAGAAGTCTCCCACGCGGGGAGTACGTGGGATGAGAGTGCGTAGGATGCTTTGAAAGTCTGGATCGAAGGTCTTGATCAGTTTGTTGGCCTATGGACAGGCCCTGCGAATACACAGGGTCTGCTCAGATGAGGAGGAACGCGATGGACATCTACAGACTCTGAAAGACGCCCTGGTAAGAACGGGATATGACGCTCGACTCATCGATCGACAGTTCTGACGGGCCACAGCGAAGAATCGCATAGACCTCCTCAGAAGACTAACATGGAACGCAACCAACAGAGTACCCTTCGTCGTCCAGTATTTCCCCGGAGCGGAGAAACTACGCCATGTTCTCCGCAGCCTTCAACATGTCATCAATGACGACGAACACCTCGCTATGGCCATCCCCACACCTCCACTACTTGCCTTTAAACAGCCACCCAACCTCAAACAGACTATTGTTCGCAGCAAATTACCCAGCTTTCAGGAGAACAGCGTCCACGACACCACACAACCCTGCCACGGTAACCTCTGCAAAACATGCCAGATCATCGACACAGATACCACCATCGCACGAGAGGACACCACCCACCAGATGCATGGTTCATACTCCTGTGACTCAGCCAACGTTGTCTACCTCATACGTTGCAGGAAAGGATGCCCCAGAGCACGGTACATTGGCGAGACCATGCAGACACTGCGACAACGGATGAACGGACACCGCGCAACAGTCGCCAGACAGGAGGGTTCCCTCCCAGTTGGGGAACACTTCAGCAGTCAGGGACATTCAGCCACCGACCTTCGGGTAAGCGTACTCCAAGGCGGCCTTCGAGACACACGAGAACGCAAAATCGTCGAGCAGAAATTGATAGCCAAGTTCCGCACCCATGAGGATGGCCTCAACCGGGATCTTGGGTTCATGTCACGCTACACGTAAGCCCACCAGCAAACAAAAGCTATCTGTTTTTAATATAATGGGTCATTTGCTGGCTTTCTCTGCCTTCCAGATGTTTCTGCCTCTCTCTGTTTTTTTTTTCCTGTTTGTTTTTTTTGTTGAATGTATATTCGGGGGTTCTGTGGGCAACACCTCTCTGTCTGAACACGGTGATTGCCTTGGCAACGGGCAGTTGCAAAGGCTGTCTGTAATCACCATGTATTGTTCTGTGATTTATAAATGCGTAGGCTTCGAGGAGTTCCTGACATTTACCTGAGGAAGGAGGAAGCCTCCGAAAGCTTGTAGATTTCAAATAAAATCGTTGGACTATAACTTGGTATGGTAAAATTGTTTACAATTGTCAACCCCAGTCCATCACCGGCATCTCCACATCCTTATCATAAGTGAGGTGAAGGGAAATCCCTAAGGAAAAGACTATTATTGTCTCCTGTGATAAATGTAGTTAAATTCCAAAAAATAAAGGAACACCGCATAAGAAATAATGCAAAGATTAGTCTCAAGGGGAAATTTGAAAATAAAATGAAAAGAGTCTTCACTATCAAAGTTGCAGCTATGGCAATAAACTCAAAAGGTGGCCTTTAACTGTAGTTCCACCTGACTACTGCCACCTACCATACAGCAATGCTTCTTTTATACAGGCGTTGATCCTCTGAGGCAGGCCACGTGGGTAGGGAAGGACATCCAATATTCCACATCATTACCTAATTTAAATCCATTTAGTACAAGGTCGGTGCTGCATGCCATCCATTGCAGGCTAAGGAAAATTTGAATGGTGTTTTGACTGGCGGGGAATAAG
Source organism: Heptranchias perlo (assembly GCF_035084215.1). Lineage (NCBI taxonomy): Eukaryota > Metazoa > Chordata > Chondrichthyes > Hexanchiformes > Hexanchidae > Heptranchias > Heptranchias perlo. Next base: position 127,268,006 of record NC_090327.1, read on the forward strand.
TACTAGGCTTTCCTGCCACATTTTCCTTCATTGCCCATCCCAAATCCACCACAAAATGGGCACTAAATGGGAAGAAGATCTAGGCCAGTGTATAATTTGTACTGAGCTTGCCTCCACTTTAGTTGCATACAGGATTTTTAAAAAAATAACAATTGTATTCCTGTGAAGTTAATGGCTTTGAGACATCTAGATAGTCAACAACTGTGTTACATTAGATTTTTATGTCCCTGCGTGAACATTTTTATACTATAAAATTTATCACAGAAGACTCATTAAAAGGGAAGTATATTCTATTGAAAAGCCCCATGAATCTAAATGTTACAAAGGGAAATTCTTGTGTACTTATCAATGGCCCGCAGTCATCATGTGCTCTGCTTTAGGGCTACAAAACTGGTCATTTGCTTTCTCTCACGAGAAAAGGAGCAGCATTGAATCCTGCCAGCTGCAAATGGCAAGCTGCAATTGTAAAACACGCATTGAGGGTGTTGTGCTGGTGAAGGAGCGTGAAACATAGACTAGACCACACAGGGTATGCTGAAGAGTGGAATTCGGGGGTGTAGAGTACAGAGGGTGGCTAGGGTAGGGGCATGACATGCTGGGGAAAGCTATAACGTCACACGTTATATAGATATTACAGTGTGTGGAACACAGGATGTCTGTCTCAGCACAAATTAGACCTTTTGTCCCTGGAATCAACAAATTAAGAATTCCTAAATTTGTTGTCAAATATAAAAATACCTCTTTAAAAACTGAAAATTACATTACTCTTCTGCAGGTTTACATGTCACAAAGAGTAAGTGAAAATGTATAATTGGAAATACTAGCACATAAACAATTGAAGATTATACTTACAAGTTGGAAAAACAGTGGAGCTGATTAGGAACCAACTATTTTGAGGGGAATTATATTCACAATTGACAGACAACTAACAAAAATACCAGTTGTCGCTTCGATGCTATAAATGTGAGAACTTGAGAAAAATGAAAAAAGAAATGCAACAACATTTACATAACACCTTTAATGTAGCAAAACACCCCAAGGTGCTTCACAGAGATGTAATCAGAAATAAATGGATGTCAAGCCAAAGAAGGAGATATTAGGAGTGTTAAATAAAAACTTGGTCAGAGGTAGGTATTAAGCAGGGTCTTAAAGGAGAAGAGGGGCTTAGGTAGGGAATTCCTGAACGTGGGACCTAGGTGACTAAAGGCATGGCCACCAATGGTGGGGTGAAAGGGGGATATGCGCAAAATTCCAGTCAGAGGAATGGAGAGATCAGTTGCGGGAGGGAGTTGTAGGATTGGAGAAAGTTACAAAAATAGGGAGAGGCGAGGCCATCAAGAGATTTAAATACAAGGTTAAGAATTTTAAATTGGAGACGTTAGGAAAACAGGAGTCAATGTAAGTCAGCGAGGACAGGGGTGATAGGTGGGTGGGACATGGTGCAGGATAGTATACAGGCAGTGGAGTTTTGGATGAGCTGAAGTTTACAGAGATTGGGTCACAAGAGGCCGGCCAGAGAGCATTGGAATACTCAAGCCCGGAGGTGACAAAGGCATGGATGAAGATTTCAGCAGCAGAGGGGTTGAGGTATGGTTGGAGGCAGGAAATGTTATGGAGGTGGAAGTAAGCAGTTTTTGTGATGAAGAGGATGTAGGATTCAGCTCAGGGTTGAATTGGATACTGAGGTAGTGAACGATCTGGTTCAATCTGAGGCAATGGCGGGGGAGGGGATTTGAATCAATGGTAAGGGTAGGGAAGTTTGGGGTAGGGGCTGAAAACGATGGCTTTGGTCTTCCCATGTTTAACTGGAGGAAACTGCAACATGTTGGAAGGTAAGAGCTGAAGCAAGCAAGGGAGTCCCACCAAGCTGGACAACATAGGAGAGACAGTAAAAGGCTGCAGAGAGGTCAAGGAAGGATAACTCGTCACAGTCACGGAGAATGTCATTCGTGACTTTGGTTACAGCTGTTTCTATGCAGTGGGAGGGGTGGAATTCTGAGTGGAGGGATTCAAACAGGAAGTTGTGGGAGAGGTGGACACAGATGCGGGAGGTGACAATATGTTCAAGGACCTTGAAGAAGAAAAGGACATTGGAGATGGGATGGTAGTTAGTCAGGACAAAGATGAAGGGTGGGTTTCTTCAGGAGATGGGTGATGACAGCGGTTTTGAAAGATGGGGGACAGTGCTGAAGGAGAGGAAACTATGTACAATATCAGCTAAAATTTAGTGATCAGGAATTCAGTGGGAATGGGGCGAGGCAGCAGGAGGTAGGTCTCATGGATTAGATGAGCATAGAGAGGGCATGGGCGATGTGCGAACGAAACAAGGGAGAGGCAAGGGCTCAGGGCTTGGTTAGGGGTGGGCCTGGAGTGGGGGAAGGAGTTTGGCTTCGTGAGCAATGGGAAGGAGGGAAGCAGCAAAAGCAGTTTAACGGATGGTCTCTATCTTGGAGATGAAGAAATCTATGAGTTCCATACACTTTTTATTAGAGGTGAGGATGGAGGGGGCAGGGGAGAGAGGTTTAAGGAAGCAGTGGTGGGTTATCTTTGCCCTCTAGGTTAGTGAGCCATTTTCGCAGAGAAGATCAAGACCCAGTAGAATTTAATGCAGTGAAACCAATGATTCAGTATATAATTCAAACTGTAATGTATAATCAGCCTCTTCATTATCAAGGAGTTATTTTGGCATGCTATAGAATGCACAAATGGGCATCTCTTCTAGTCAATACCAGTGGTTCTATAATAATGGCATAAGGATAAACTTTGCAAGGCTCCTTGCCGCTGCTGGGGCCTTGCATGCAATAGGTGAGGATCAGAAGATCAGGCATCCTGCTTCACATGCCCAAATTCGCAGGATGCCTGATTTTACCACTGGTTTTGGGGCCAAATAGTGAGAACATGCTACCAGCATGCATGGTTATGTTTAAATTTAGTTTAAATATTAAAATCCCATGGTAAAGTGGTGGGCCCCAAGTTTGAGTTCAGACAATGATGAGGATATGGGATACGAAGCTCAGCTCAGGGGTGTCTCTACAGTCTGCTTACAGTTCAAAGATATCCCATTAAATGTTGGTGCATGGGTATCCTGGGGGAGCTTGCCTGCTAAAGCAGGCCTCTCAAAGCAAGAGGGTAAGTTTCACTGTCATTTTGTGTAGGGGGATTTTTAGGAAACGTCCCATTGGAAGAGTGGACTTGTAAAATTACCTCTATTATGTCCTAAGAGTGCTATTTACTTTCTCAAAAATTGACTTTTAGTTTCACAATCAGTCCTGCTTTTTGCAGCCAGGGGTGCAGTTGTCACAAATCCTTCAGGTGGTCCAGTATTGTGGGTGATGTCACAACATGGAGCATACAAATGTGGGAAAAGTCCTCACGCCATTGTTTTCTAGCTAAGATTTTCTGCAAGATAAGGTCATGCTCTGCTCCATTGTCGTTAAATACAGTGAGCTTATTATATAAGAAAGAACAGTGACTACAGTAGCAGTTCTAATAACTGGTTTCGATCAGGGATTGATACCGGCAAGTGTGCCTGGTTCCTCATATCAAATTTGGTTCATCTAGTGGCAGGGCTTCCTGTTGGGGTGCTCATCACAGGGCTCCCCCAACCCCCCCAACTCCTGTCATTGATTTAATTTCCCCTTCTAGAGTTGCCAAGTCCTGATGCCACAGGCTCACATATTCTGCCTTCAGTGTAGGGTTGTGTTCCAAACTCCTGCCAGCTATTCCTCGGTACAATTTATATCCACTTCCTACCATATCAATTACCATGTTTAGAGCAAAATGAACAACAATCAAATATCTCGACCACAACTTGCATTTATATAGCGCCTTTAATGTAGAAAGAATATCCCATGACACTTCACGGTGCCATACCAGAATTAATTTGGCAAAAAAATGAGTTTCAGTGCAGCACTCCCACACAACAGGTGAAATTTAAATCTAAACAATTAAGATTCAAAACAATCAATCAATGGGGTGTAGGTTTGCCCTCCCCCCTCCCCTTACTCTAGATAGTTTGTAAGGAATCTTACAACACCAGGTTATAGTCCAACAATTTTATTTTAAAATCACAAGCTTTCGGAGATTATCCCCTTCGTCAGGTGAATGAGTGAAAGGTTCTCAAATCGCATATCTTATATTAGGCTGGGACACCATCACACCAATCAAAAGGTGTCGTTGGTGTTCAAACAGGCCAGTCACGGAGAACAGTACGTCCTTACATTTGTCCACCCCAGTCCATCACCGGCATCTCCACATCATAGATAGTTTGTACTAGATGTATCAAAGCTTGTATGTTAAATGTTACAATGTCTGATTAACCAACTGTCACTTTTCAGCCTGCAATGGCTTAATATTTTCACCAAATACTAATCTTTTGTTTTATAAAACAAGGTTTTTACAAATTCAACAGAAATTTGTGCTTTGTAATAAATATGCAAAACTTTCATTCTGAAGGGATTTAACAATTCAAATATACAGAAACAAATCTAAAAAAGCAGGCTTTACGTGACACCAAAAAAATCTATATAGCCTTCCTTCCTTGGCTTTTTGATCTCAATTAGTAGACAATTCCCTGCCGTCCCCCAACCCCACAAGCTCCTTCTTTGAGTCAGGAGGTGGCTTGGCTAAACCCAACTCGCCCAAATCACTGGGCTCTCAATCTCTCCCCACTGACTAAAGTTAATCTTGTTTAAGCGTCAATTGTGAAAAGCTACAAGCACCAGATAACAGCATTTTCAGCTGCTTCCACACAAAGCTCCAAACATGGTTATGCATATAGAACAGAGTGTTTTAAATAAAAACCACTAACAATGGTACAAGTCAGACAGTGGAACAGCATTTGAGAGAAGAGTCTTCTGTCTATGTTTCTGTCAGTCTATGTCTCTTCATAAACCCTTCTGGGTTTTGTTTAAAAAACCCAACCTCCCCTTCTTCTTCCCCAGGGGTGAGGGAAGCCACACACCACCTTTTCAAAGTCTGGTCCTTCAAGATCATTAAACAAACAACAACAACAACTCGCATTTATATAGCGCCTTTAAAGTAGAAAAACATTCCAAAGCATTTCACAGAGGAGTAATCAGACAAAAATAGGCATCATGACAAAGAAGGAGATATTAAGAGAGGTGGGCGTAAAAGGTGGGTCAAAGAGGTGGGTTTTCCGGGGGGTGGGGGGGAGCCTTGAAGGAGGAGAGGGGGTTGAAGCAGTGGAAGAGTTTAGGGAGATAATTCTAAATTGTGTAGTGTGGGTCCAAAAAACACGTTTTGTGAAACTGATTTATTCTCTAATGGACTCATTTAAAGGCATATTGGGATTGCTTCTTCCCTAGTAGCATTGACTGATTTGGGTATCTGTTACACTTTGAAAATGGGCACAGACGGGACGTAACGGAGCAGGAAATTTGGCAGAGATCAGTGTCAACTGATTTCCACCTATAGAGACTGATTTACACCTATAAATGAGATAGTTCAAATCTCCCATTGGTGTATGGGATGGGCATCGGAATATCCTGTCCAAAACAGGCGGGAGCTTCATTAATCTATGCAAACAGAGGTGGGAAAATCTGCACATTAAATTCGCAACATGGGGACAGACAGGCCACCAAGTGCAAACCAGATCAAGGAAACCAGTGGCCAGGATAACTTAGAGAGAGATATGAGTGGCAGTTTGTTTAAAGGGCAAAGTGATGCACAGACAAGTGGTTTTAGGCTACTTCTTGGCCTTTCCTTAATTTTTATTTTGTTCTTTTTTTCCTGCTGCCATTACCCTCACACAAGGTTTTGTGTCAGTTGTTCTAAGATATTTATTTTTCCCTCTGCACCATTACTGGCATCAATGGGTTTCCCAATGGGAATCCTCCAAGCTGACACATTTGGAAGAAGAAAGAGCAAGTATCATTCATGCCAAACAAGTGTCAGGCAATGACCATCTCCAACAAGACAGAATCTAACCACCTCCCCTTGACATTCAACGGCATTACCATCACCAAATCCCCTACCATCAACACCCTGGGGGTCACAACTGATCAGAAACTTAACTGGACCAGCCACATAAATACTGTGGCTACAAGAGCAGGTCAGAGGCTGGGTATTCTGTGTTGAGTGACTCACCTCCTGGCTCCCCAAAGCCTTTCTACCATCTACAAGGCACAAGTCAGGAGTGTGATGGAATACTCTCCACTTGCCTGGATGAGTGCAGCCCCAACAACACTCAAGAAGCTTGACACCATCCAGGACAAAGCAGCCCGCTTGATTGGCACCCCATCCACCACCTTAGAATCATAGAATCATAGAAGTTACAACATGGAAACAGGCCCTTCGGCCCAACATGTCCATGTCGCCCAGTTTACACCACTAAGCTAGTCCCAATTGCCTGCACTTGGCCCATATCCCTCTATACCCATCTTACCCATGTAACTGTCCAAATGCTTTTTAAAAGACAAAATTGTACCCGCCTCTACTACTGCCTCTGGCAGCTCGTTCCAGACACTCACCACCCTTTGAGTGAAAAAATTGCCCCTCTGGACCCTTTTGTATCTCTCCCCTCTCACCTTAAATCTATGCCCCTCGTTATAGACTCCCCTACCTTTGGGAAAAGATTTTGACTATCTACCTTATCTATGCCCCTCATTATTTTATAGACTTCTATAAGATCACCCCTTAACCTCCTACTCTCCAGGGAAAAAAGTCCCAGTCTGTCTAACCTCTCCCTGTAAGTCAAACCATCAAGTCCCGGTAGCATCCTAGTAAATCTTTTCTGCACTCTTTCTAGTTTAATAATATCCTTTCTATAATAGGGTGACCAGAACTGTACACAGTACTCCAAGTGTGGCCTCACCAATGCCCTGTACAACTTCAACAAGACATCCCAACTCCTGCATTCAATGTTCTGACCAATGAAACCAAGCATGCTGAATGCCTTCTTCACCACCCTATCCACCTGTGACTCCACTTTCAAGGAGCTATGAATCTGTACTCCCAGATCTCTTTGTTCTATAACTCTCCCCAACGCCCTACCATTAACGGAGTAGGTCCTGGCCTGATTCGATCTACCAAAATGCATCACCTCACATTTATCTAAATTAAACTCCATCTGCCATTCATCGGCCCACTGGCCCAATTTATCAAGATCCCGTTGCAATCCTAGATAACCTTCTTCACTGTCCACAATGCCACCAATCTTGGTGTCATCTGCAAACTTACTAACCATGCCTCCTAAATTCTCATCCAAATCATTAATATAAATAACAAATAACAGCGGACCCAGCACCGATCCCTGAGGCACACCGCTGGACACAGGCATCCAGTTTGAAAAACAACCCTCTACAACCACCCTCTGTCTTCTGTCGTCAAGCCAATTTTGTATCCAATTGGCTACCTCACCTTGGATCCCATGAGATTTAACCTTATGTAACAACCTACCATGCGGTACCTTGTCAAATGCTTTGCTGAAGTCCATGTAGACCACGTCTACTGCACAGCCCTCATCTATCTTCTTGGTTACCCCTTCAAAAAACTCAATCAAATTCGTGAGACATGATTTTCCTCTCACAAAACCATGCTGACTGTTCCTAATTAGTCCCTGCCTCTCCAAATGCCTGTAGATCCTGTCCCTCAGAATACCCTCTAACAACTTACCCACTACAGATGTCAGGCTCACTGGTCTGTAGTTCCCAGGCTTTTCCCTGCCGCCCTTCTTAAACAAAGGCACAACATTTGCTACCCTCCAATCTTCAGGCACCTCACCTGTAGCGGTGGATGATTCAAATATCTCTGATAGGGGACCCGCAATTTCCTCCCTAACCTCCCATAACGTCCTGGGATACATTTCATCAGGTCCCGGAGATTTATCTACCTTGATGCGCGTTAAGACTTCCAGCACCTCCCTCTCTGTAATATGTACACTCCTCAAGACATCACTATTTATTTCCCCAAGTTCCCTAACATCCATGCCTTTCTCAACCGTAAATACCGATGTGAAATATTCATTCAGGATCTCAACCATCTCTTGTGGTTCCACACATAGATGACCTTGTTGATCCTTAAGAGGCCCTACTCTCTCCCTAGTTACCCTTTTGCCCTTTATGTATTTGTAGAAGCTCTTTGGATTCACCTTTGCCTGATCTGCCAAAGCAATCTCATATCCCCTTTTTGCCCTCCTCATTTCTCTCTTAACTCTACTCCGGCAATCTCTATACTCTTCAAGGGATCCACTTGATCCCAGCTGCCTATGCATGTCATATGCCTCCTTCTTCTTTTTGACTAGGGCCTCAATCTCCCGAGTCATCCAAGGTTCCCTACTTCTACCAGCCTTGCCCTTCACTTTATAAGGAATGTGCTTACCCTGAACCCTGGTTAACACACTTTTGAAAGCCTCCCACTTACCAGACGTCCCTTTGCCTGCCAACAGACTCTCCCAATCAACTTCTGAAAGTTCCTGTCTAATACCATCAAAATTGGCCTTTCCCCAATTTAGAATTTTAACTTTTGGGCCAGACCTATCCTTCTCCATAGCTATCTTAAAACTAATGGAATTATGATCACTGGTCCCAAAGTGATCCCTCACTAACACTTCTGTCACCTGCCCTTCCTTATTTCCCAAGAGGAGGTCAAGTTTTGCCCCCTCTCTAGTCGGGCCATCCACATACTGAATGAGAAATTCCTCCTGAATACACTCAACAAATTTCTCTCCAACCAAGCCCCTAATGCTATGGCTGTCCCAGTCAACGTTGGGAAAGTTAAAGTCCCCTACTATTACCACCCTATTTTTCTTGCAGCTGTCTGTAATCTCCTTACATTTTTGCTCCTCAATTTCCCGTTGACTATTTGGGGGTCTGTAGTACAATCCTATCAAAGTGATCTCTCCCTTCTTATTTTTCAGTTCTACCCATATCGACTCCGTGGGCGAACCCTCGGATATATCCCCTCTCACTACTGCCGTGATGTTCTCCCTAATCAAGAACGCAACTCCCCCTCCTCTCTTACCTCCTGCTCTATCTTTCCTATAGCATCTGTACCCTGGAACATTGAGCTGCCAGTCCTGCCCCTCCCTTAGCCATGTTTCAGTAATAGCTATAACATCCCAGTCCCATGTACCCATCCATGCCCTGAGTTCATCTGCCTTGCCCATCAGACTTCTTGCATTGAAATAAATGCAGTTTAATCTAGACTTCCCTTGGTCTTTGCCCTGCTTTCTCAGACCATCTGTCTGGTCACTCCCTCCACCACTGGCGCACTCTGGCTGCAGAGTGTACCATCTACAGGTTGCACTGCAGCAACTCACCAAGGCTTCTTCGACAGCACCTCCCAAACCCGCGACCTCTACCAACTAGAAGGACAAGGGCAGCAGGCACAAGGAAACAACATCACCTGCACATTCCCCTCCAAGTCACACACCATCTGACTTGGAAATATATCGCCGTTCCTTCATCGTCGCTGGGTCAAAATCCTGGAACTCCCTACCTAACAGTACTGTGGGAGAACCATCACCACATGGATTGCAGCGGTTCAAGAAGGTGGCTCACCACCACCTTCTCAAGGGCAATTAGGGATGGGCAATAAATGCTGGCCTTGCCAGTGATGCCCACATCCCATGAATGAATTTTTAAAAAATCTGCTGAGGGATGCCGGGCAGCTAAGGCTGCACAGGTGGGTGCTTTGTGTCCTCCCACCATTACCTGCACACATGAATGTGCAGACAGAGGTGAAATGATCTCACTATGGCAGATATAATGCTGGTGGAGGTTCGTCTTCCCAAAAGAAAGCTGCGGTAATAGATCCCCAATGGCGTCACTAAGATAAGTGAACCCTTAACTAACCATTATGCTGGATAGTTCTTTAGAAGCAGTGCAATCATGCCATGTCATGCTTTACATGATACTGCATGAAAGAAGGCACACCAGGTTGATTTTCAACCAGCAAAGTCTGATTGGCCATGCCCAAAGAGATACCACCAACCATGTGTGCAGACATTAGGGCTGGAGCTAACGTCGAAGGACTGTGGTGTCAAAGCTCAGATTTGGTCAATTTGGCACAGTACAGTCACAGTGATATCCTCCACTGCCACGTTGCCATTCACGTGAGATTCAAAACAGTAACCTGATTGTAATTGGGAATTTAAAAGTTAAGTGAGTAAATTATTTGCAGTCAGTTTTGGTCGGGTCCTGACATACAAAGTTGGCCAACCTCAGAGTCATGTCATCCCGACCCCCCCCCCCACCACTGACAGGAGTTGAGCCACATGCTTAAATCTACATGCAGATAGGGAAGGGCAGGGAAGCAAGAGAGGTAGGTGGGTGGGGGAGGAGTGTTGATCAGAGGCGGCAGCAAATGCAGATATGAACATGGGCATTCTCTACTTATGCGTAGGGAAAGTGATTTGGAGTTGCACAACTTATGGCCACCGATCCCTTCAATTTCTGCACTCACTGTGTGCAGCATGATTTGCTGTCCAGGATCTGCAATTTACACAGAAATACAGAGAAGTTACAACACGGAAACAGGCCATTCGGGCCAACCAGTCCATGTCGGCACTTACCCCTCCACAAATAATCTGAATCACATTTTCCCACCCTGTTCCTAAATCCCTTTATCCCCTTTTCCTTCATTCCACCTATATAAACTAATCTTGAATGTCCACATACTTTCTGCCTTAAGCACATGAAAAGCCCCAGAGGCAGCGATTGGAAACAAATGATTCTATGATTTCTATGATTCTATGAAATCTGAGTGGAAACAGGTCACTTGAGAATTATATATGCAAATAACAGTATAATTGTGAAAATTATATACTTTGTACAGATCCTTACAAACTAGTGCTGAGTTAAATAGTTTCAGCCAGGACTGCAATGCAAATGGTACAATGAATCTCAGGCTAGTATGGGAATATTAGCCAGGATTGACACTCCTGATTACTGTTCCATGCTTATTGCTGGAAAGTGCAAATGTCTGGATGTCGGGTGAGGAATGTGATAGGGTTCGACTGTGAGTGAGGCCGCCCGCGCCTGGTTCCATTCTTATCTATCCAGCCACAGTCAGAGAATCACCTGCAATGGCTTCTCTTCCCACTCCCGCCCCGTTACCTCTGGAGTCCCCCAAAGATCTATCCTTGGCCCCTCCTATTTCCCATCTACGTGCTGCCCCTCACGACATCGTCCGAAAACACAACGTCAGGTTCCACATATACACTGACAACACCCAGTTCTACCTCACCACCACCTCTCTTGACCCCTCCACTGCCTCTGATTTGTCACACTGCTTGTCCGACATCCAATATTGGATGAGCCAAAATTTTCTTCAATTAAATATTGGGAAGACCAAAGCCATTGTCTTCGGCCCCCGCCACAAATTCTGTTCCGTAGCCACCGACTCCATCCCTCTCCCTGGCTACTGTCTGAGGCTGAACCAGACAGTTCGCATCCTCAGCATCCTATTTGATGCCGACCTGTTCATCCAACCCCATATCCTCTCCATTACCAAAACCACCTACTTCCACTTCTGTAATATCACCCGTCTCCGCCCCTGCCTCAGCCCATCTGCTGCAGAATATTGGGAAGACAGAAGCCATTGTCTTTAGCCCCCACTGCAAACTCCGTTCCTTAGCCACTGACTCCATCCCTCTCCCTGGCCACTGTCTGAGGCTGAACCAGACCGTTCGCAACCTTGGCGTTCTAACTGACCCTGAGATATGCCTCCGATCACATATCCGCTCCATCACCAAGACCGCTTACTTCCACCTCCATAACATCGCCCGTCTCCGCCGCTGCCTCAGCTCATCTGCTGCTGAAAACCTCATCCGTGCTTTAGTTACCTCTAGACTCGACTATTCCAATGCTCTCCTGGCCGGCCTCCCATCTTCCACCCTCCATAAACTTGAGCTCATCCAAAACTCTGCTGCCCGTATCCTAACTTGCACCAAGTCCCGTTCTCTCATCACCCTGTGCTTTCAAGTTAAATAAATAAAATTGTCCATTGTATGTTTACAGCAGTTTATTTTAACTTTAAATGAAGCATGCAGGTAAGCCCAGTTTGTGATAGCTGATGCTTCTTTCAATTTGCTGGGTCCTGATCCGACAATGCCTCAAATTTAAAATTCTCATCCTTGTGTTCAAATCCCTCCCTGGCCTCGCCTCTCCCTATCTCTGTGATCTCATCCAGCCCTACAACCCTCCGAGAACTCTGTGTTCCTCCAATTCTGTCCTCTTGTGCATCCTCAAATTTTTTTGCCCCACCATTAGCGGCCATGCCTTCAACTGCCTAGGCCCTAAGCTCTGGAATTCCCTCCCTAAACCTCTCTGCCTCTCTACCTCTCCCTCTCTCTTCCTTTAACAGGTTTCTTTAAACCTACCTCTTTGACCAAGCTTCCTAATAGCTCCTTAAGTGGCACGGTGTCAAGTTTTGTCTGATAACCGGGGAACCAGTGGACGTAGTGTATTTGGACTTCCAGAAGGCATTCGATAAGGTGCCACATAAAAGATTATTGCTCAAGATAAGAATCACTGGATTGGGGGTAATATTCTGGCATGGGTGGAGGATTGGTTATCTAACAGGAAGCAGAGAGTTAGGATAAATGGTTCATTCTCGGACTGGCAACCAGTAGCCAGTGGTGTTCCGCAGGGGTCGGTGCTGGGTCCCCAACTCTTTACAATCTATATTAACGATTTGGAGGAGGGGACCGAGTGTAACATATCAAAGTTTGCAGATGATACAAAGATGGGAGGGAAAGTAGAGAGTGAGGAGGACATAAAAAACCTACAAGGGGATATAGACAGGCTGGGTGTGTGGGCGGAGATTTGGCAGATGCAAAATATTGGAAAATGTGAGGTTATGCACTTTGGCAGGAAAAATCAGAGAGCAAGTTATTATCTTAATGGCATGAAACTGGAAAGTACTGCAGTACAAAGGGATCTGGGGGTCCTAGTGCAAGAAAATCAAAAAGTTAGTATGCAGGTACAGCAGGTGATCAAGAAAGCCAACGGAATGTTGGCTTTTATTGCTAGGGAGATAGAATATAAAAACAGGGAGGTATTGCTGCAGTTATATAAGGTATTGGTGAGACCGCACCTGGAATACTGCATACAGTTTTGGTGTCCATACTTAAAAGACATACTTGCTCTCGAGGCAGTACAAAGAAGGTTCACTCGGTTAATCCCGGGGATGAGGGGGTGGACATATGAGGAGAGGTTGAGTAGATTGGGACTCTACTCATTGGAGTTCAGAAGAATGAGAGGCGATCTTATTGAAACATATAAGATTGTGAAGGGGCTTGATCGGGTGGATGCGGTAAGGATGTTCCCAAGGATGAGTGAAACTAGAACTAGGGGGCAGAATCTGAGAATAAGGGGCTGCTCTTTCAAAACTGAGATGAGGAGAAACTTCTTCACTCAGAGGGTAGTAGGTCTGTGGAATTTGCTTCCCCAGGAATCTGTGGAAGCTACATCATTAAATAAATTTAAAACAGAAATAGACAGTTTCCTAGAAGTAAAGGGAATTAGGGGTTACGGGGAGCGGGCAGGAAATTGGACATGAATTTAAATTTGAGGTTAGGATCAGATCAGCCATGATCTTATTGAATGGCGGAGCAGGCTCGAGGGGCCGATTGGCCTACTCCTGCTCCTATTTCTTATGTTCTTATGTTCTTAACAACATTCCTGTGAAGTGCCTTGGGATGTTTTACTATGTTAAAGGCGCTATATAAATGCAAGTTGTTGATGCTGTCTACAATTAAATAGCCTGTTGGTACTCACTGCCTGGACTAACAATGAGGAATGGCTACTTGATCAGTTACCCGAGAGCTGGCAGCACCTGTGGCACTGTATCCAATGTGCCAGTGTCTTCAAGAGAGAAGGGCAGAAAATTGGGTAAAAAAACATATGCACTGAATGTAATTTTTACACAGATGTTACTAGGGATATCCATCGCAATTGCACCTCGACTAACATTTGCACTTGCATTTCTGACACTTAGTGGGCAAGTGCCTATCTCATAAAACCAATGGTTCCAAAAATTTCAAGTGGGCACTTGTAGGAATCATAAACCATTGACTGGACACTAGGAACAGGAGTAGGCCTTTCAGCCCCTCTACAGACATCTATGCACCACAGGCATTGCACAGTTGTCGTTTATGTTCCGATTGAGTGCACAGCTTTGAATTGCTGTAGCGTTGTATTATAACTAAATAGACCTTTGACAGTTGAGATCTATGCCGCAGATGAACACGTTTCTGATTTTAAATGTTTGCAAAACGTTACGTTCTGTTGATCTTTGTTGCCAAGCAGTTGGTATGGACGCGGTTGATGGTCAGTGTGGAGTTTGGTAACAGCCAGCGATCAGGCAGACAGAACGAAACGGACATCCTCCCAGACCTTACCTCCTCAGACAGCAAGGATGGCTGACAGGAACCCCCAAACCGTGCAGCATTTGTCAGAATTAGTAAGCCTTTTCTTCCTTCCTTTCTGAACTGCATTTGTATGCACAAGCCTGATTTATGCAACGGTGCAATTGTGCTTCTCGGGGCTGCAAACTTACAGCGTACCAAACGATGCAAAACCGTACCAAAGTGTCTCTGTCCCTCACAGGTACATCTCTTGGAGGTTTGATTTATTTCACATGGGTTTTTCCCCCCACTGGTCGTGTTAAATGGTCTCATTCAAACGTTGCACGGAATAGGCGTGTTGTAACTTAGAATACGCAGTTTAGATGATAAAATAGCAATGGCCAGTTAATCAGACTGTGCTGGGACGGTCACGCTCCTGGAAAAGAAATACCTTACCTTTCTGTGAGCGTCGGCAGCAATGCAGGATTTAGATTATTCGGGTGGTTTCTACTGATACTAGATACTGGCAGGATTTTTTAAAAAGGACACAAGAAACATATTTTGTTGAGATAAAATAACTACACTGGCATTGGAGCGGCAATTGTCTTTATTATATTGTAGAATTCCTTACTAGAATAACCATTCGTTTTTGCTTCTTTTACTAGTGGCTTTAAGAAATAGCGTGTGCTCTTTTATATCGATACAGGTTCAAACTCTATTACAACACTTACAGAGCAAGTTGGTGGCAATAAATGACAAGATCATGCCTCGATATATCCTTTTTGTGTGAATGTGATTATTTTGGAAAAGGGTTTGTTATTTGTCTTAAATCCCCATGTATATGAGGAGTGGGTGTGGAGTAAACTGGTAAGAAATTGGGGGGGGGGGGAAGAGTAAAGATGAAGCAAATCAGAAATCCAACTGCCAGGATTTTACATCCTGCTCTTTACTTTCATCTAATTTCTGACTAGCAGGTGGCAAAAAAGCAAACACGTTTCCAGTCAATGGAATATTAGTAAAATTGTTAATTTAGATAAAGGACCATTTTTAAACTAATTGACACAATGAAAATAAATTAAAAGTTATGTTAACCTTTGCGGTATTTTTGGAACAATTTTTCTTCAATAAAGCAATGCCTCATGGTGGCAGTTCACTTAATAAAGTTAATGCTATTCAGGTTCAACTTAGGTGTGCTAAGCTGCCACAAAATGTGATGAAGTTTTGTTCTTTCACCACTACTAAAGGGCACAGACAAGATCTATAGCGAACAACCAAACACCACCAATAACATCCCACAGAAGTATTATAAAGCAGCACTACCTATATGCAATTCTTACTTCTATGTTTATAATACATGTTGCTGAGGCTGCCTCTCACTTTTGTCAGTTTTATTTTCAGGCTCCTCTACATGTTTACATGTTAATCAAACAGTTCTATAGTATGATCTTGAGAGGCTAGATATAATATTTGGCCAGAATTTGCTGAGCAGGGTATCTAACGGTGTCTTAGATCTCATCCTGCATCCTGTAGCTCAAAAAAAATGCCCACAAAGTTGCTGAAAGTGTGAGCTGTTAACAGCATAGCGAGGGAAACAAAGCATCTGGGACATGAGTGAATGGGCAAGTATTTGTGTATCTCCTTAACATTAAGGAGATAAGGATTGGGAAATAAACACAGGAAGAACTGAGAAGGAGGGTGAATTAAAGGGGTGAATTCAATGTCAAATCAGGCACAGAAAGAGAAATAAAGAGAGGGAAAGAAAGATTGGATTAAGAGAGAGAGAAAAAAAAGACGGAAAGGAAAAGAAAGGAAAAAAAATTAAATTTAAAATTTAACATTTTTAAAATCTCCCTGAAAAATTCAAAACCTGAAGGAATGAGACTTCACATTTGTAATAGTTAATTTTCAGTGCCAGAGAGGATGATTGGCAGTAATTTTTAAAAATTCGTTCATGGGATGTGGGAGGCGCTGGCGAGGCCGGCATTTATTGCCCATCCCTAATTGCCCTTGAGAGGTGGTGGTGAGCCGCCTTCTAGAACCGCTGCAGTCCGTGTAGTGAAGGTTCTCCCACAGTGCTGTTAGGAAGGGAGTTCCTGGATTTTGACCCAGCGACGATGAAGGAACGGCGATATATTTCCAAGTTGGGATGGAGTGTAACTTGGAGGGGAACGTGCAGGTGGTGTTGTTCCCATGTACCTGCTGCTCTTGTCCTTCTAGGTGGTAGAGGTCGCGGGTTTGGGAGGTGCTGTCGAAGAAGCCTTGGTGAGTTGCTGCAGTGCATCCTGTGGATGATACACACTGCAGCCACAGTGCGCTGGTGGTGAAGGGAGTGAATGTTTAGGGTGGTAATTAACTATCACGTTATTAAATGGGTACTTAGACTTGTAATGACAAGACTTAACCTTCTGTGACGAGTTTAATGGCGAAATAATGGGCAAATACAGCAAACTCCTAAAAAAAACGGGGAGGCCAAGGGCGAGATGCCATTTTCGTGAACCTAACGGCAGAGCAGCGCAACTCGGACAGCAACTTTTGGATATTCATATTTAATCACGCATCTGCTCCTCGCCTGAAGTTGCTGTACCATTTACCCATAAAGGCGAGTGCCATTATTTTGACAGCAAATTTTTACCCATTACATCCTTAAAAGGTGTAAACTTCCCCCTCCCTTTTCTCCCCTCTTCTCTTGAAGGTGGTGACTTATGCTGAGATATAGTTCCACATGCAATAGCAGCCTTCAGATACCTTGACCTTGTAGCCTTTTGCTATGTGAGGGTCTGTGTATTAAAGGGTAGATTTTCATTGTCATTACTCCTGGTGTAAATCTCTCCAGCTGTAAGTGCTAAAGATTAAAATTTAGCCCTCAACAAAGACAGAAAGTAGGGATAATGGGCAGGTACTCAAATTGGCAGGATGTGACTAGTGGTGTCCCACAGGGATCTGTGTTGGGGCCTCAACTATTCTCTGTATTTATTAATGATTTAGATGGTGGGAGACAGAGCTGCATATCCAAGATTGCCGATGTCACAAAGATAGGCAGCAATGTAAGCAATGTAGACGGAAGCATAAAATTACAGAGATATTAATGGATTAAGCGAATGGACAGAACTGGCAAACAGATTTCAAAGTAGGCACATATGAGGTTATCCACTTTGGACCTAAAAAGGATAGATCAGGGTGCTTTCTAAATGGTGAAAACCTCGAAACAGTAGAGGTCCAAAGAGACTTAGGGGTCCATGTACATAGATCATTAAAATGTCATGGACAGGTACAGAAAATAATCAAAAAGGCTAATAGAATGTTGGCCTTTATATCTAGACGACTGGAATACAAGGGGGTTGAAGTTACGCTACAGCTATACAAAGCCCTGCTTAGACCACACATGGAGGACTGTGTTCAGTTCTGGGCACTGCACCTTAGGAAGGGTATACTGGTCTTGGAGGGAGTGCAGCATAGATTTACTGGAATGATATCTGGACTCCACAGGTTAAATTACAAGGAGAGATTACACGAACTACGGTTGTATTCCCTCGCATTTAGAAGGTTGAGGAGTGATTTGATCAAAGTTTTCAAGATATTAAGAGGAACTGATAGGGTAGATAGAAACTAGTTCCACTGTTTGGACAGTCTAGGATTAGGGGACATAGCCTACAAATTAGAGCCAGGACTTTCAGGAGTGAAGTTAGGAAACATTTCTACATGCAAAGAGTAGTAGAAGTTTGGAACTCTCTTTTGCAAATGGCATTTGATGCTGGGTCAATTGCTAACTTTAAATCTGAGATTGATAGATTTTTGTTAACCAAAGGTATTTAAAGGATATGGGGCTAAGGCAGGTATATGGAGTTGTCAAAGATCAGCCATGATCGCATTGAATGGCAGAACAGGCTCTAGAGCCTAAATGGCTTACTCCTGTCCCTATGTTCAACTATTAGGGTATCTAACCGTGGTGGGTTGGGGTCACAGCTGAGTCCAGTCCTGTCTTCAACCAGAATCTGCACATGCGCATTTTCTATCTTTCCAGAGCTCAACAGCAAAATGAGAGCAGGAACCTAGTTCCCTTCCTCGCCCCAAAGACACTGTATCCAATTGTGTGCCTCAAACTGCTGCCCATAACATTTTAATAAATCATTTTCCCCATGAATTCTTTTAGCAAAAACGACCTAGTTAAACCCTTCCCTCCACCCCCCCAAACCCTCATACAACAGAGTATGGAAGCGTTAGCACAGAAACAGCAAGCTCTCTTTACTGGGATTATTCTTGGTGAATTTCTTTCCTGTTTGTCACCTGCTCCTCGCACCAAAAAATTGTCCTAATTAATCAAAAATGCAGATATAGCTTAGAATTGTTTGTGTGTGTGGGGGCGGGGGCTGGGTGCAGCATTGGGTAGCTTGTTACTGTTTTTTTTACAAAATGACACTTTCCCTCAGTAAGGCGGTTTGAAAAATCCACACTTAACATCTGAGGGTTGTTGGTCTATTCCCTACCACTGATATCCGTTACCTTGATCATAACAAAAATTTACACAAAGTATAACATTTTAAAAAGTTACTATCATAATATCAGGTTTTTAAAATCCTGCTTTTCTTTAACATCTTACTTGATGACATGGACTATTGTGTTGATGATCTGATCACACAAGTTGGGATTGAAGAATTTGACAGCAAGGTAAGCAACTCAAATAAAGGGAGATAATGAAACAAATTTGCAACTGGCTTTTTCCTTTTTGTCATTTACATATGATGTAACTAGGCTTTAGAGGTTTCCACATTTTGTACATACTGGCAAATATCTCACTAAATACTCCAAGGCTGCATGCACACATACTGAACAATGTGCAAGACAAATTGCTGGGGTTCTAATAGATATGAATTACTTAGAAATACGCATACACTCACAAAATTAACAAACTCGGTGATAGCATAAAGAGTTGGATTGTTAATTGTATTTTCATTTAGTTGTTCTTTACTTAAAAAAACAGTAACACAAGCTCTTAGTGCAAATACTGACGTCAAGTTTCTTCCTTGTTAAAGCAGGACTAAGAGATTATCTCTAAAAATTTATCAAGCAGTAACTACAGATGACTGCTGGAAATTATAGTACAGGTAATGTGATTGAGTGGAATTATAAATTCCAACATAATTTGTATAAAGAATTTGATTTTACATGTATACATATATCCTGCAAAAACATTTTATAAATAAACATTTTTAATAGCAGTTGCATACTTTAGTTATTGCATTGGTAGTTTGTTTTGAAGAAAGAAAACAGAGAGGCTGGCATATTCTCCTTTCACCTGTTCAAGTCCAGCTCAGACTTGTGGAACGGAAGTCTCCTCTTTGCCGGCTGAGTGAAATGAATTTGAACCAAGTTCACAAAAGGTGTGGGTCCACAGTAAAATAGCTATCCATAATGTGATACTGAATCAGCAACTAACTTGGAGAGGTCACAAGGAAGGACTGGCATGAACATTTCATACTTGTGCAGAAGGGTGCTCTTTTAAGACATGTAGTTGAGGCAGAACAGGTTAATGTTGGGTCTGGGCCAAACTGTACCTGACCTCAATACATTGTGGAAAGTGTTCTGTTCCCCAGCATCAACATCCCTCACCTTGATATGCACAATGTCCGCACCCTCCCAACCCAACAAAAAAAATGTATACACAACTTTAAAAAAAATGACAGATATATATCAACTCTTTTCCTTATTTCTTTCAGCATTACCACACAAATTGTGTAACAGCAAAGGGCATAGAACTTCTGCACTAAAAGTCGAAGAAATCGTATCGAATTGCAAAAGATTCTAATGCACAAAACCTGCTGTGTTACAAAAGACAAAGACATCATATTCTTGGGATAAAGTGGCATCCAAATTAACATAGTAGCTATGGTGCATTTGCTCTGCTTTCTCATGGAAAAAAGCGTAAGTTTTAAATGCAATGTTAGAAATAACTTGTTTTGCTATTTTCCTTATAAACAGTTGTTTCTTCTGACACAGTCGTCCTCTTCCAATTTTTCCGCATTTCTCCTGAAAGCAGTGATTCTGGTTTTGTTACAGTTCTACACACAGAATTCACTAAACAAAGCAGGGCAAAAACCTTGCCTGATTTTCCCCCTTCCTAGTCCTAGTCCATGGTTACTAAGGCCAATTGTAGCACCCCAACTGTTACCCTGGCTGAGATCATTTAACTCAGCACAGACTAAGAACTGAACCTAGCACCTTCTGGGCTATACTGCTTAATATTAAACAATTTTACAACACCAAGTTATAGTCCAGCAATTTTATTTTAAATTCACAAGCTTTCGGAGACTTCCTGTCTCCGAAAGCTTGTGAATTTAAAATAAAATTGCTGGACTATAACTTGGTGTTGTAAAATTGTTTACAATTGTCAACCCCAGTCCATCACCGGCATCTCCACATCATGCTTAATATTATGTTAAGCGGTTCATTTGCCCACCATTTCAATCAAAAAAATAATTGGGATTACAGAAACAAACTCCAAACAAAAAACATTCTTTTTGAATTTCAATATAGGTCTACTTGAAGCCCAGGAAAATGGAAATTCTGCAATTTAAAAAAAGGTTCAAGCGTGCAAATATATCTGCGAGAACCATATTCTCAACTGTCATTTTAACAATGCCAGGTTTTCAGAGAACCAATTTCATAAAACATATATTTTTAAAGGTTCAACTAAATTAAATGCATTGGTCTGCTCCTTTTATAAATTTTTAGAGAATGTGAAGTGATAGTCATATGCCAGTCATATGTTTGTGAAATGCTTTTATTTCTGGCAGGGGGAGAAAGAGAGAAAAGATGACAGGATATGGTAATTATTTGATTTACAGCTTGAAACATAATTAGCTCATTTGTCTCGATGGGTTTAATATCAATCTTCTCATGCACATCCTTTGAGGAAGTCCACAAGTTTTACATCCACAAATTAAGAAGCTGTCATCTTTTTTCAGTTCAATCTAAATTTCAAACTAGATTTTTTTTTAATGCTACCATCTAGGGGCCACCATACAATACCTAGATGGTACAGTAACAGGAGGCAATGTTTGAAATTTAATTGGGAAATGTAACAGAGGCATTGACTCATTATTTCCCCTTCCCCTCCAGCTGTTTCCATCTTTAAACCCTTCCCCAACCGTGCTTCTGTGAAGTGCCTTGGGTCATTTTACGTTAAGGTGCTACATAAATGCAAGTTGTTTTCTATACCATTTTAACCTTCATGTCTCCTGGAAGCCTGGTGAATTGCTACACCTGCTGGTGTCAATAATGTGCACATTTTAGTTACTATGAGCTTGTTCTGTAGGAGGCTAATGACACTATTTATATGAAGACATCAGACGGCGGCTAATCTGAGAACTAAGTTTTCTTGTACTATTACTTAAATTACAAAATGCTGCCGCACAGTAGCACAGGTCTGAGTATTTGAAATTTTAGTTAACACTCAAAAATCAGAAATATTACACAATAGGATTGGTTACTGCAATTGACATTCCTGGAGATGTGCAGTGCATTTTTAAATAAGGGTATTACAATTAGCAGTCTCACATTTGACTGCAAAATGACACTTTGGTCCGAACAGTCCCGAGCGATATTGGTATTACTTCCATTTTTATGAAGAAACCAAGAACAACATATTTGTCTACATAGACATGGAATTATCTATTAATACTACTTAATGTCATTAACACAAAGATTCACACAATTCACTTCACAGAGGAAAAATTTAGTGCTATTGTTTTCTAAGTGGTGTCCATGAAATTAGGCAAGACACCTTCTTGGTGACATATACGATAAATCTGAGTAAGTAACACTAAATAACATTACTTTTATACTTCTAAAGGTTCTATAGTTTTGGCCTTTGGAAAGGCAACTGCCATATGATAGCTTAAAAAAAATTGTAAACATAAGGAGTTGAGGTTCACACATGCAAGAAACAATACATTTAACCAAGAAATTGTACCATGTTTACAAAATTTCAAAGACAATTATCCCATTTATCAAATCTAAATTGTTGCTTTCCAAATTAACTGGTTGGCACAGCCCAAGACAGTAGCTTATAGGGGAATCAAGTTATACGAGGATAAATCCAAACTATTCCCATTCCACACTGTCTTTTTGTATAAAATGACAGTATATATTGTTTACGTCAGTATATTGTGACTGGTTTGTTACTATGCATTTCATTAAGAGTTTGAAGACTGTGGTCCAGGGCCCATATCTATAAAAGGCAGTCAGGCAGACAGTTGTTTGGGGAAAACTAACATTAAATGCTATGTAAAGGTTTGGTATATGGCCAAGAATAACGGCTGTAAACATTGATATAATAGTGATGCCTGTCAACATTTAAAATAATTACACTTTGTATTTTCTTCCCAATGCTAGCTGAAAATTTAGCCTATTATATAGTTGGTTAAAAAAACAAACATAATAACAGTACATAACTATTGTTAAGAATGGGGACTATGACGTATGTTTTTCCAATCAGAACGCCAATAGAAGCCCATTATTTTAAATGGGTTCCTATCAGCGTTATGATCGGAAAACCTAAACCCAATCATGTGCCATTCTTCAATTTTTATTTGGATGTCAAGAAAGCAAACTATAGTGATTCAAATATTCAAAGTACTGTACCAAAAATATAATTTGTAACCATGTTCAGGACACAGTTATGTAACATCAAGTCTTCTTTAAAAAATGAACGGTAAGTAAATCAAAGGTTTCTATTTAGGGTAACAGAAAACATGGTGGAAAAAAAAGAGACACTTTCCATTCATATTTAGTTTATAAATCTTGCAGTAGATAATATAAAAGAGAAGGTATCCAATGCAAACGTCTAAACACAGATGATATCTGAAGGTTGGTACTTCATGTACAACGATGATATATATGGCAGATTGTTCAACTGAGCATAGATCGACTCAATATCTATATTTAGTGGAGTAGTCCTTTGGAGATACCACAAGACCCCTTCCCTTGCGTGCTCCTCTGTAAACTGTTTCAACAATGTCAATCATCTCCTGTTTGTCTTCCATAGGCCAATTAATTTTATTGTTGTTACCAGTGCCCAAATCAATCATGATGTGCTTGTTTCTGGAAAGAGCAAAAATTATGCAAGAAAAATTAAAACACACAAAAGCTTTCTGCTGTTCCAAGTTTTTGACAGTCTAATTTTTTGATAATGTAATCTTTTGCAATTTCTGTGAATTCTCCAATTATTAAAGCTTGCTACAAGAGCTCTGACAATCCATTAGTGAGTTTATCCAGTGAGTAATAAGAGTACACAGACCAAGACAATCCAGATTTGAATCACAAACTGCGATGATTGCTTCTCTCAGCCCAACTGATATTTGAGGCGCTATATCTGGATTTACCACCCGAGTTTGGGGGGGGGGGGGGGGGGGGGGAAAGAAAAAAAAATGTACTAAAGATCCTACTCCTGATTACTGTCCAGCTAGTTTACTGGAAATGCATGCGTGTATGAGGGATGAGAGAACTGGGCTTGGCTGTGATGTCCCCTCTCCTGCCAAGGCTCACGTGACTAATGGTCACTTGGATGAAGTACTGAACAGTGCCCAGTATTTGTGGAATACCCTAAGGATTCAAATCTTGGGGAGGGGATGCAAAATGTCAAAGTAAAACAAAATAAAAATTTTAATACTTTTTCCACAGTACCTAATCTGTTCAAAAAATAAATGACCCTCTCTTTACCAATTTAAATTTTTCAACAAGTCAGCACTTAAATATACAGAATTAGCTCCCGTTTTAAAATTCAATCTATTGCTCATTAACAGAAATAGAACAATCTATAGGTGAGAGCAAAAGACCATTTTAACAAGTGCAACGCAGTAAGACAACACACACTTGACTGTAACAAGATAGTACTATGAAATAAACGGAGAAAGAAATCCATATTTAGCTCACAGAATGTCTCTGGTGTACATGGTACCATGCCACAGAGCATCAATCAGACACAAGTACATGGCACTATCCTTTCATGCAGTAAGCTGACCATCTCAGCCATATAATTTAAGTACTGAATTAAGGCCATGTGCTTCTTTAAGAGAGAATGAAAAGGAAAACCAGAGGACCAGTGATCCCAGATTACTCTGATCTACTTAGTGGCTGGCTACAAAACAGCACTAGCAGAAGCCTGGGACTTAGTCTCAAGACAGCCCTCTACTGGCATTAGTGCATGAAGACAAAAATAAAGTGAAAGGAAAATAATCCAAAATATATTTGTTCTGAAGTAGATCAGTACATACCGTGCGTTCACTATATAAATTAGAATACTAATGGATTTGGAGGGGGTGGACTTCACGCCATCTGATGTAACACTGGAGTTGCATTACAATTTTTAAAAAAAATTTTTAAAAAAGGGTTACTCATGACTTACAATGTTTTCCTTTATAACAATCCCAAGTGCCCTTTTAAGGGTCAAAATTTCCACTCGTCAGATGACTGATCTAATAGAAATTCTATAATTTGTTTTGGTGTTGAAGTGCTCATTCATAAGAGTGGTGCAGTCCAGAAACCAAGGGCTGTAATGGATTTTTAAATGTGCTGCAATGTGGCTTTCATACAGTGCCACCCAGTAGCGAGAATCGCATACTACAGGATATAATTTCAATCTTAGAACTCAAAACATTACAGGCAAAAATAACAGGTAAGAATGTAATTTTGTTAATAGTCTAAAAAAGTGAAGGTCAAAAGAAAAACCTAAAAAGGTGAGAAAACCTTAAGAAAATAAATTTGTGGTTTGGACTGTCAGAAGAAACTTAGAGACTATACAGATCAGATAGTTTGTTAATGAAGACAGTAATAATTCTTCCTGAGTCAACACTGGGACAGTAAACCACCCTCCCACATTCTTTGTCAAGAAGGGCAAGAAGATGACCGGCTCCCAGCCAACCTCCTTCTCTATTCAAACCAGATTTGAAGAGGGCAAGTAATTTATTGCAGTACAACATCCTGCGACAAATCACGGCATGTTCACCTTAGTTTACTTCAGTTTCTTCCCTCATCAGCACTTTAATCTTAAATCATCAGCCTGCTTTAAAGTGCTGCCATTGTTAAAATTCTGTTTCCATCTTTTGCAACAGTTGATTTTACAGTGGGCACCTGCATTGTTTACAGTTAGTTTGAATGAAGCACTAATGACCTGAACGTTAAGACTGTTAGTGACCTTCTGGTTTTACAGAATTAAGATGCTTTTCTCCTCTGGAACAATCCCTTGAATGGCAAGAAACTCTTCAAAGCTGCCACGAGGATCCTTTTAAGATTCAGCACTAAAATTGATGAAAACAGTAATCAAGATGTCCCTGGAGTTACTTAACATCCATGTTGCCAAGGAACCAACACAGAGGTACAAGTGGTGCATTGATATACTGGAGGAAAATATTCAGAAGCAAATAACTCCTCCCCGAGGAAATATCAGCTAAGGTGAAAGATAGCGAATATCTTACTGGCACATGTCTGAAATCTGTCAGCCAGAAAGCAGCTGGATCTGGAGAAAGCACGTGTGTTCAGTCTGTAAGATCAGCATGTACAGTCAGCATGCACTCAGGTAACTAGTGCTTTATTCAGACTAATTGTAAACAATGCAGGTGCCCAATGTAAGTCCAATTGTTGCATAAGATGGAAACTTTCAGATCCTGTAGAAATAAATAGCGATGGAAATTCTACAATGATGCAGCAGGTGGTAAACAGTAGCCAGGGCTTACAACAGATCTTCAGTGTTGAGGACAGTGAAGCTGCGCAGCGCACCCAAAGCTGCAGTTGTATCATAACTGCCAATCTCAGATCAGTTCCTACAATACTGATTTTCATCTGGCTGCAACTAGTTTATACTGTCCGTCTATGAATCCAACTGTCAGCCCGTAAACAAGTATGGGCAGGAACATCCACACACTCAAGACATTTAAATAATCTTCGTATAAGTTTAGTGTCCAGGAGGTACAAAGTGTCCATGAGCACTTCTAAACTCAGCTTGACAGTACACTGGAGTTATATGACATGCAGTATCAAGCAGAAGAGGTGGGAAACTGCTTTCTTTGGGGGTCTTCTACTTTCCCCTCAATTTAGGAAGTGCATCACACTGCTACACCTCAGGGACAGATGGGGAGTTACACTATCAATAACGTGGCAATGTAATCACATCTTAACTCATGCAGAATGCCAGACGTGGGAATGTTTGATGTAGGCAACACTACCATCCTTTGCATATTGCAGAACCATCAGTCCCCGTCTGTTCAATTACCAAAAATACAAAATCTTAACAAGGTTTTTTAATGGTTCTCATTTATTCTTGTTACATTAGTTGCTCTAGAACTGTGATTATGCATACCTGAAGAAAAACATAACTGTGCATGGATCATATAACTCGTACATCTTGTTGAAGTCTGGTACCTCTGTGATATCCACAAGATAAATAACAGCAAAGTTTTTCACCTAAAAAAAAACCCATGACCGTTGATTATAGATTTATTATATATGAATAAACTTTTATAACTCTATTCAGGAACCAAAAATTAGGCTACTTAAGAGGTCATATAAAGAAGCATTTTATACATGTCCTGTGTTTATAAAGGAGCCATAAACATGTATATTGGAAATCACGGTATATCAGAACTCTTTAATTAAAAGAGGCCTACATATTTATACACACAACACTTTTATTTTACATTCTCTAATAGTCATTCATGTTTGCATGATATCTTTGAAAGTCATGCAATATTCAAAATTAGCATTGCAAATGATAGCTTGATACTGGTTTTAACAAAACTAGTGCTCAATGGGAGAACACGGTGATGGCATGATAAGAATTGGAGCACTAATGCTCAGGGCCACTCCACTCAGTGCCTGATTTGAGCTAGAACAAGCGTAAAACACTCGGTGGAGACTACAGCATTTTCCCGATGGATTGAGAGAAAAATGAGATAGAGTTGTAAAGTACTACTTTACAACTGAAGGTAGACTACTCTTCGGCTGGCCAAAGGAGAGCACCGATAGAGGTTTGGATGTAGGCTGCTTGCCTCCTTTTGCAGTGAATCCAGGCAAAGTGAAGAGTTGGATAATTTACTTATCTTAAAAATTATATAATTAAAAAATAAAGTATTATCATGACAAAGAACTTTTGAAATTGAATCATTTACATTTTTCTGGCATTCTAGTTTAACAGAGTATATATTTTTTTACATAGAATGTACAGCACAGGAACAGGCCATTCGGCCCAACTGGTCCATGCCAGTGTTTATGCTCCACACGAGCCTCCTGCACCCCTTTTCATTTAACCCCATCAGCATAAGCCTCTATTCCTTTCTCTCGTTTATCTAGCTTCCCCATAAACGCATCTATGCTAGTCACCTCAACTACTCCTTGTGGCAGCGAATTCCAAATTCTTACCACTCTCTGGGTAAAGAAGTTTCTTCTGAATTCCCTATTGGATTTATTAGTGACTACCTTATATTTGTGGCCCCAAGTTTTGGTCTCCCCACAAGTGGAAACATCTTCTCTATGTCTACCCTATGAATCCCTTTTATAATCTTAAAGACCTCTATCTAGAGAAAAGAGCCCCAGCCAGTTGAATCTTTCCTGATAGATATAACCTCTCAGTTCTGGTATCATCCTTGTAAATCTTTTTTGCACCTTCACCGGTGCCTCTTTGTCCTTTTTTATAATAAGGAGACCAAAACTGTTCACAGTACTCTGTGTAGTCTAACCAAGGTTCTATACAAGTTTAATATAACTTCTCTGCTTTTCAATTCTATCCCTCGAGAAATGAACCCCAGTGCTTGGTTTGCTTTTTTACGGCCGTATTTACCTGCGTCGCTACTTTGTGGTGTGTATTTCGGCACCCCGAGATCCCTTTGCTCCTCTACCCCATTTAGAGTCTTATCTTGCAAGGAGTATGTGGCCTTATTATTCTTCCTACCAAAATGCACCACCTTATACTTATTTATATTGAAATTAATTTGTCAATTACATACACATTCTGCACGTTTGTCTTTAGTCGCATTCTTCCTCTGTATTAACTATACCCCCAAATTTGATGTCATCCGCAAATTTTGAAATTGTACTTCTAATTTCCGAGACCAAATCGTTTACGTAAATAGTGAACAACAATGGTCCCAGCACAAATCCTTATGGAACACCAATTCCAACCATTCGCCAGTCTGAGTAACTACCCTTAAACCCTACTATTTTCTGTTTTGTAGCCAGCTTGCTATCCATTCAGCTACTTGTCCCGATTCAACACGCTCTGATCTTAGTCACGAGTCTACTATGCGGTACTTTATCGAAAGCCTTTAGAAAATCCAAATATATTACATCTACTGCATTACCCTTGTCTGCTCTGTTACTTCTTCAAAGAATTTAATAGCATGACCTTCACTTTTGAAATCTGCGCCACATACTCTATTATATTTTTGGTTTCTAGATGTTTTTCTATTACATCTTTGAGTAAAGATTCCATTATCTATCCTATTTACTAAATTTTGCTGCATTCTTTGATATTTTCAAAGGCTTACCTTTTCAGCAATACTGTACAACACTTCATCCATCTTCATACAAGTTGGATCCCAGTCGTGACCAAACCGAATGACGACGACACGATCCTCCTCCGACAGAATAGCCTGGTCCACTTGCCAGCCATTGTGGAGATGTGGTAACATGTACGACATCCTGACAAAGAGTTGTACAACTTCTAATACAAAAAAAACTGTGTCAGTATAACTTCCTATTATTACAAGTAAATAAGAAAGGAGTACAATTACTTCTGAATTAGAAAGAAGTTCACCTTATGACTAAAATCTCTGTGCATGCACCATAAGAGTTGATAGGGACTAAAGAAATCAATTCTAAAGACATGGGCAGAGTAACATAACTAGTAGCAGGGACACTACTGTTTTTAAAAAGCATTTATAGAGCAGAATCACAACTGCTATTGCTGGTAGTCAAGTAATTAACATTGCAATTCTACCAATTGAAAATATAGAATTTTCCCCTCTCATTGTCTCCCTTTATTGTTCTACTCTTATGTTAGGATGCAATTCCAAGGTTCTAGCCACGTACTCCTCTGCTTTCTTTCTTCCTTCTTCCCTCCCACTCAGCACAATACAGATTAGACCAGTGACCAAATTGGAACCTCCCTGGTCTGTATGGCTAAGGACCACACAATCAGCTGGGGAGTTAAAAACTTTAGAACTTATTTCAAAGGTTTGGCATTCCTGCTAGGGCTACTAACAAATTGTAATTGCATGTTCCCTGCCTAGCTGCAGCTAACCCTTGGTTCACAGACTGTCAATAGGTCAGCAACCGACGAGACAAGCTCACTACTGAGTTTGTGCTCCAGATGATCTGGAGAGCAAGGATCAATTTGGTTAGAGTTGTACCGTAGCAATTTAAAAAACTTAATTCGCTGAAGGGATGGATGAAAGCACGATATATTCTAATTTTGAAATAAGATGGAATAGCAACGACTTAAGTGTTCATTTGTAAAAGTAAACTAGCTGATCCCTCATGGCATTGTTTTTAGGCAGTCTTGGGTCAGGATTATGGTACAGAGACAGAAAGTTAAAAAAGGAAATGTCCATCTGCACAGTTTATACGTTCCCTATGCAGTTACCGTTCACATTTTCTTTTACTTAAATTTCAACCTCAAAGTCATTTGTCACTGAGGTCTGGAGCTGAACCCAAACTGAGCATCAGCGAGGTTAATGGTGAATAAGTGCCACTTGATAGCACTGCTGACGACTCTTTCCATCACTTTGTTAATGATTGGGAGTAGGTAATAGGGCAGCAACTGGCTGGGTTGGATTTGTCCTGCTTTTTGTGGACAGGACCTACCTAGGCAATTTTCCGCATTGTCCGATTGATTTTTTTTTATTCGTTCACGGGATGTGGGCGTCGCTGGCAGGGCCGGCATTTATTGCCCATCCCTAATTGCCCTCGAGAAGGTGGTGGTGAGCCGCTTTCTTGAACCGCTGCAGTCCGTGTGGTGACGGTTCTCCCACAGTGCTGTTAGGAAGGGAGTTCCAGGATTTTGACCCAGCGACAATGAAGGAACGGCGATATATTTCCAAGTCGGGATGGTGTGTGACTTGGAGGGGAACGTGCAGGTGGTGTTGTTCCCATGCGCCTGCAACTCTTGTCCATCTAGGTGGTAGAGGTCGCGGGTTTGGGAGGTGCTGTCGAAGAAGCCTTGGCGAGTTGCTGCAGTGCATCCTGTGGATGGTACACACTGCAGCCACAGTGCGCCGGTGGTGAAGGGAGTGAATGTTTAGGGTGGTGGATGGGGTGCCAATCAAGCGGGCTGCTTTATCTTGGATGGTGTCGAGCTTCTTGAGTGTTGTTGGAGCTGCACTCATCCAGGCAAGTGGAGAGTATTCCATCACACTCCTGACTTGTGCCTTGTAGATGGTGGAAAGGCTTTGGGGAGTCAGGAGGTGAGTCACTCGCCGCAGAATACCCAGCCTCTGACCTGCTTTTGTAGCCACAGTATTTATATGGCTGGTCCAGTTAAGTTTCTGGTCAATGGTGACCCCCAGGATGTTGATGGTGGAGGATTCGGCGATGGTAATGCCGCTGAATGTCAAGGGGAGGTGGTTAGACTCTCTCTTGTTGGAGATGGTCATTGCCTGGCACTTATCTGGCGCGAATGTTACTTGCCACTTATCAGCCAAGCCTGGATGTTGTCCAGGTCTTGCTGCATGCAGGCTCGGACTGCTTCATTATCTGAGGGGTTGCGAATGGAACTGAACACTGTGCAGTCATCAGCGAACATCCCCATTTCTGACCTTATGATGGAGGGAAGGTCATTGATGAAGCAGCTGAAGATGGTTGGGCCGAGGACACTGCCCTGAGGAACTCCTGCAGCAATGCCCTGGGGCTGAGATGATTGGCCTCCAACAACCACTACCATCTTCCTTTGTGCTAGGTATGACTCCAGCCACTGGAGAGTTTTCCCCCTGATTCCCATGGACTTCAATTTTACTAGGGCTCCTTGGTGCCACACTCGGTCAAATGCTGCCTTGATGTCAAGGGCAGTCACTCTCACCTCACCTCTGGAATTCAGCTCTTTTGTCCATGTTTGGACCAAGGCTGTAATGAGGTCTGGAGCCGAGTGGTCCTGGCGGAACCCAAACTGAGCATCGGTGAGCAGGTTATTAGTGAGTAAGTGCCGCTTGATAGCACTGTCGACGACACCTTCCATCACTTTGCTGATGATTGAGAGTAGACTGATGGGGCGGTAATTGGCCGGATTGGATTTGTCCTGCTTTTTGTGGACAGGACATACCTGGGCAATTTTCCACATTGTCGGGTAGATGCCAGTGTTGTAGCTGTACCGGAACAGCTTGGCTAGAGGCGCAGCTAGTTCTGGAGCACAAGTCTTCAGCACTACAGCTGGGATGTTGTCGGGGCCCATAGCCTTTGCTGTATCCAGTGCACTCAGCCGTTTCTTGATATCACGTGGAGTGAATCGAATTGGCCGAAGACTGGCTTCCGTGATGGTGGGGATATCGGGAGGAGGCTGAGATGGATCATCCACTCGGCACTTCTGGCTGAAGATGGTTGCAAACGCTTCAGCCTTGTCTTTTGCACTCACGTGCTGGACTCCGCCATCATTGAGGATGGGGATGTTTGCAGAGCCTCCTCCTCCCGTCAGTTGTTTAATTGTCCACCACCATTCACGACTGGATGTGGCAGGACTGCAGAGCTTTGATCTGATTTGTTGGTTGTGGAATCGCTTAGCTTTGTCTATAGCATGTTGCCAGTATTGTAGCTGTACTGGAACAGCTTAGCTAGTGGTGCGACTAGTTCATGAGCACGTCTTCAGCCCTACAGCCGGGATGTTGTTGTGGCCCATAGCCTTTCTTGGTGTCATGTGGAGTGAATCAAACTGGTTGAAGACTCATCAGTGATGCTGGGGACCTCAGGAGGTGGCCAAGAAGCATAATCCACTCGGCACTTCTGGCTGAAGATGGTTGCAAACGCTTCAGCCTTATCTTTTCACTCACACATTAGGTTCTGCCATTGTTGAGGATGGGGATGTTCATGGAATTCTACTGAATACAAAGCCTGTCCTGCACACCTATTTTCCCTTTCCTTGTCAACCTCCACTAGCTCCCTGCCCTCAGAACATCTACTTCAATATCCTCATCTTCAAATCTTCTGCTCTTCTAATTCTTAAGCCTGCTATGTTTCTCCCTTTTTTCCCCACCACTGTTGACAGAGCATTCACCCCTGCAATCTGGAATGTCCTTCCTATATGCTTCCACCTTGTTACCCCTCTCCCTATCTTTAACAGAAGCTTTCTCACAGAAAAATATTTCTATAGATACGCCTTCGATCATCCCAACTTCTTTTCTAATCCTAGCTCATTGTTCACAGTTCCTTCGGTAAGCAGCTTGGGATCTTTTGTGAAAAATGCTATATAAAAGTAAGAACTTGCATTTATATAATCGCTTTTCATGACCTCAGGAATTCACAAAGCACTTCACAGCCAATTAAGTACTTTTGAAGTGTAGTCACTGTTGTGATGTAGTACAGCCAATTTGCACACAGCAAGGTCTCACAAACAGCAATGAGAAAAATAGATGTTGATTGAGGGATAAATGTTGGCCAGGCCACCAACTCCTCCGTTCTTCTTTGAATAGTGCCTTGGGATAACTCCATATACCCACCTTAGTCAAAAAGGCTCATGGATTGTTTGATATCTAGAGGACTAGAATACAAGGGGGTAGAACTTATGCTACAGCTATACAAAGCGCTGTTTAGACCACACCTGGAGTACTAAGTTTAGTTCCGGGCACCTCACCTTAGGAAGGCTATAGTGGCCTTGGAGGGAGTGCAGCATAGATGTACTAGAATGATACCTGGACTCCAAGGGTTAAATTACGAGGAGAGATTACAAAACTAGGGATGTATTCCCTCGAATTTAGAAGCTTAAGCGGTGATTTGATCAAAGTTTTCAATATGTTAAGGGGAACTGATAAGGTTGGAAAGAAACTATTTCCGCTGGTTGGGAAGTCTAGGACAAGGGGACATAGCCTAAAGATTAGAGCCAGGACTTTCAGAAGCGAAGTTAGGAAACATTTCTACACAAAGGATGGTAGAAGTTTGGAACTTTCTTCCGCAAACGGCAGCTGATGCTAGCTCAATTGTTAATTTTAAATCTGAGATAGATAGATTTTTGTTAACCAAATGTATTAAGGGATATGGAGCTAAGGCAGTTATATGGAGTTAGGTCATAGATTAGCTATGATCTCACTGAATGGCAGAACAGGCTTGAGGGGCTAAATGGCCTACTCCTGTTCCTATGGGACTTTTTACGTCCACCCGAGAGGGCAGAGAAGGCCTCAGTTTAGGCACCTCCCTCAGTACCGCACTTAAGTGTCAGCTTAGATGCTCAAATCTCTCTGGAGTGGGGCTTGAACCCACAATTTTCTGACTCAGAAGCAAGAGTGCTACCAACTGAGCAAGGCTGACACTGAAGTATAAATTGTTGTTCGCGATCGCCGTGTCCTTAGATCAACAGAAGCCAGTGCTCTCACTCGTGTACGCGTTTTGATAGAAATAGCCTCTGCGCTTTTGAATTCAAAACATGTACACGAGCCGTTTCAGTGACAGATAGCCGGGGTAGATAGTGGGGCCTGTAAAAAAAAACTCTTCAAAACAACCTTTTAAAATAAAAAGTTGCTCTGAAATGTTTATTACTGTTGGCAAACTCGTGTGTATCACATTGGAGGGGGGGGGGGGCGGGAAGAGTTTAAATGCAAGTGTGAAGTAACCAAGCTGCAAATGCCGATGCCGATCCCGCATCCCAACAAGATGTTATTTCTCTGGTTAAAGCGCAGCCTCCCGGCTCTCTGTGGTTGATCTGGAGAGCAGCCGGGATGATTAAGCCATTCCCTTCCAACCCCCTCCCCCGGGGAGGAGGATGTTCCGCCCCCCTCCCCCGGGGAGGAGGATGTTCCGCCACAAGGTTGCTGAGGCGGGAGCTGGTGGGCCCGAGTTCGAGCCTCCGGCCTCCCTCCACAAATCCCAGAGTGAGACAGAAGAAAAAAAAATACACTAGAAACGACGATCAATGCAACTGAACCGCAAAGGATAAAAGCCCGGGCGGTGTTTCTATGGAGATTAAACAGCCGAGGTCGCCGGTTTGCTGCACTCACCTCACCGACACGGGTCGTCGTCCCCCCCTCCTCCACCACCACCACCACCACTCCGGTTAAAACCCCGATATCTGGGGCACGCCGTCCTCCAACTGTCGAGATTTTGACACGGATTTATTCCTGCGAGCACGACTAAAATTTCTCTTCATAAACAAAAGTGAGATTTATTCCTCCGCCTTTCTTTTCCTTCAGTTCTCCTTTCCCCGGTTACTAAAGATGGCGGTGGATGGGTTGGGCGCATGCGCGGGATCCGCAAGGTATTATCGCGATGTCGGAATGGAAGCCCGCGGTTCAGGAAACAGCGAGAAAGTTCTGGAGAATGGAGCGCGCTCGGACCGCAGGCAAACCCGTCAAATGGAGTGAGACTGTTTAAAAGGAGAAGAATGAATGCGGCAACAGTGAATTCTCTCTATTTCCCCCCCCCGTTAATACCTCAACACTGCGACAACTGGTATTTATGTAGAATTACATAGAATTTACAGCGCAGAAACAGTCCGCTCGGTCCAGCTGTTCTGTGCCGGGGTTTATATTCCACACGAGTCTCCTCCCACTTATTTTTCCAAAAAAATATAGTTTATTCATAAAATTTGCAGCAAAACATACAATACAGTTGTCATATCACATTCTAAACGTACACGGTACAGATTATACAATTTGCGGGTTACTTCAAGTACAGGTCAATGAACACATTGTACATAATTACAGTTCATGACACTCTAGGGTGCCTCATTGCATTACACTCAATACAGATTATCGATTACAGGTACATTACAGATTCATTACAGGTACATTACATCAATTTGAATTTTACATTCTGCCCGAGGGTTTTTTTCCCCCTGATTGCAGCCCCTCGGTATACAATGGCGGGAAGGCTCTAAACAGTTGCCTTTCCCCACAGAGCCTTTGCGGCGGCCGCACCCATCCTCAGTGCGCCCCTGAGCACGTAGTCCTGGACCTTGGAATGTGCCAGTCTGCAACACTCGGTCGAGGACAGCTCCTGGCACCGGAAGACCAGCAGGTTTCGGGCAGACCAAAGGGCGTCTTTCACCGAGTTGATGGTCTTCCAGCAGCAGTTAATGTCCGTCTCGGTGTGCGTCCCTGGGAACAGCCCGTAGAGCACAGAGTCCTGTGTTACGGAACTGCTCAGTACGAACCTGGACAGATACCACTGCATCTCTCTCCAGACCTTCTTTTCAAAGGCACGTTCCAGAAGGAGATGGGTGACAGTCTCGTCCCCACTGCAGCCTCCTCGGGGACAGTGCGCAGTGGCGCTGAGACTCCGGGGGTGCATGAGGGATCTGATGGGAAGGACCCTTCTCACCACCAGCCAAGCTAGGTCTTGGTGCTTGTTTACTTCTCACCTTCCTCTCTTCCCTTCGCCCTGATGTTTGCGT
The DNA here is from genome assembly GCF_035084215.1 of Heptranchias perlo. Classification (NCBI taxonomy): domain Eukaryota; kingdom Metazoa; phylum Chordata; class Chondrichthyes; order Hexanchiformes; family Hexanchidae; genus Heptranchias; species Heptranchias perlo. Next base: position 127,303,891 of record NC_090327.1, read on the forward strand.
CAAGCCTCCCCTTAAGTGCATCAATGTTTCCTGCTTCAACCACTTCACATTCCAGGTAATTCCACATTCACCACTCTATAAAGAAATTTCTCATTCTTTAGTTGATCTGTGGTGGCTATCTTATATTTATATTCCAGCATCTGCAGTATTTTGCTTTTTATATTTATATACCCTTGTTATGGACTCACCCACAAGCAGAAACAGTTTCCTCACATCCACCAGATTAAACCCTTTCCTAATTTTCAAGAACTCGTTCCAGTCCCCTCTTAGTCTCTTTTCCAGAAAAAAGAGCCCTAGCCTGCTCAATCTTTCCTGATAGGTCTATCCTCTGAATTCTGGTACCATCCTTATAAATTTTTTCTGTACTTCCTCCAGTGCTTCAAAATCCTTTTTGTAGTATGGAGACCTGAACTGCACAACATGTGTGATCTAACAGAGGTTCCATATAAATTTAACATTACCTCCATGCTTTTGTATTTGATTCCTTCAGAAATGAACCCAGGTATTTTGCACTCTTTATGGCCTTATCATCTTGTGTTGCTACTTTTAGTGATTTATGTATCTGTATTCCCAGATCTCTTTGCTGCTTTACCCCATTTAATTTCTTACCTTCCAAGGAACAAGTAGCCACCTTATTCCTTCGACCAAATTGAACCACTTCACACTTTGCTATATTGAATTTCATTTGCCATATATCTGCCCACTCTGCAAGCCTGTTTATGACATATGATATCCACTGGTACGTTCGCGACCGGTGGGCACTGCAGGTCGTTCATTGTATAATCAATCAAAATAACAAAATACTGATTTAGTTCACGTTAAGCTTTTATTAGTTTGATTGGACCTCGGTTAGATTATTTTTAGTGATGCCCTCCTAAAGGGAGTACTTGCTGTACTGATTTCTGCCTGGTGACACTGGGGTCCCAGTGCCACCTCTGCTGGTCCAATTAAAATAGATAAGCCTGTTTATGTATTTTGGTGCAATCCTCCACATTATTAGCTATAGCCCCCAATTTAGTATCATCTGCAACTTTCAACACCATACGCCCACGAGAATTTTGTGAATAAATCCAAATATTTTGTTCAATCTGTCAATACTACAATCTGACAATACTGCAAATAAATCATTAATAACTAAGTAACCAGTACTGCATAACAGTCAGGTTTTACTTAATTACTGAATGAATCAACATGCTGCCAGTCTCAGAATGTTGGATGCATGAGACACCTAGGAGGGATACTTCTATACAGCTACCAGATTCCTCTTCTGCTCCTCAGGTATATCACAGGTCAACTGGGACAATGTCAGCAGAGCAATAAGCAGCAGGACTCCAGTCAGACTCCGTGATGCTGCTGCCATCGTTACACTCATGTCGTGATAACAATTTTTTTTATTCGTTCATGGGATGTGGGCGTCGCTGGAAAGGCCAGCATTTATTGCCCATCCCTAATTGCCCTTGAGAAGGTGGTGGTGAGCCGCCTTCTTGAACCGCTGCAGTCCATGTGGTGAAGGTTCTCCCACAGTGCTGTTAGGAAGGGAGTTCCAGGATTTTGAACCAGTGACGATGAAGGAACAGCGAAATATTTCCAAGTCGGAATGGTTTATGACTTGGAGGGGAACGTGCAGGTGGTGTTGTTCCCATGTGCCTGCTGCCCTTGTCCTTCTAGGTCGTAGAGGTCGTGGGTTTGGGAGGTGTTGTTGAAGAAGCCTTGGGCAAGTTGCTGCAGTGCATCCTGTGGATGGTACACACTGCAGCCACTGTGCGCCGGTGGTGGAAGGAGTGAATGTTTAAGGTGGTGGATGGGGTGCCAATCAAGCGGGCTGCTTTGTCCTGGATGGTGTCGAGCTTCTTGAGTGTTGTTGGAGCAGCACTCATCCAGGCAAGTGGAAAGTATTCCATCACACTCCTGACTTGTGCCTTGTAGATGGCAGAAAGGCTTTGGAGAGTCAGGAGGTGAGTCACTTGCCGCAGAATACCCAGACTCTGACCTGCTCTTGTAGCCACTGTATTTATGTGGCTGGTCCAGTTAAGTTTCTGGTCAGTGGTGACCCCCAGGATGTTGATGGTGGGGGATTCGGCGATGGTAATGCCATTGAATGTCAAGAGGAGGTGGTTAGAATCTCTCTTGTTGGAGATGGTCATTGCCTGGCACTTGTCTGGCGCGAATGTTACTTGCCACTTATCAGCCCAAGCCTGGATGTTGTTCAGGTCTTGCTGCATGCAGGCATGGACTGCTTCATTATCTGAGGGGTTGTGAATGGATCTGAACACTGTGCAATCATCAGCGAACATCCCCATTTCTGACCTTATGATGGAGGGAAGGTCATTGATGAAGCTGCTGAAGATGGTTGGCCCTAGGACACTGTCCTGAGGAACTCCTGCAGCAATGTCCTGGGACTGAGATGATTGGCCTCCAACAACCACTACCATCTTCATTGTGCTAGGTATGACTCTAGCCACTGGAGAGTTTTCCCCCTGATTCCCATTGACTTCAATTTTACTAGGGCTCCTTGGTGCCACACTCAGTCAAATGCTGCTTTGATGTCAAGGGCAGTTACCCTCATCTCACCTCTGGAATTCAGCTCTTTTGTCCATGTTTGGACCAAGGCTGTAATGAGGTCTGGAGCTGAGTGGTCCTGGCGGAACCCAAACTGAGCATTGGTGAGCAGGTTATTGGTAAGTGCCGTTTGATAGTGCTGTTGATGACACCTTCCATCACTTTGCTGATGATTGAGAGTAGACGGATGGAATGGTAATTGGCCAGATTGGATTTGTCCTGCTTTTTGTGGACAGGACATACCTGGGCAATTTTCCACATTGTCGGGTAGATGCCAGTGTTGTAGCTGTATTGGAACAGTTTGGCTAGAGGCGCAGCTAGTTCTGGAGCACAAATCTTCAGCACTACAGCCGGTGTGTTGTCGGGACGCATAGCCTTTGTTGTATCCAGTGCACTCAGCAGTTTCTTGATATCATGTGGAGTGAATCGAATTGGCTGAAGACTGGCTTCTGTGATGGTGGGGATATCGGGAGGAGGCTGAGATGGATGATCCACTCGGCACTTCTGGCTGAAGATGGTTGCAAACGCTTCAGCCTTGTCTTTTGAACTCACGTGCTGGACTCTGCCATCATTGAGGATGGGGATGTTTGCAGAGCCTCCTCCTCTCGTTAGTTGTTTAACTGTCCACCACCTATTCACGACTGGATGTGGCAGAACTTTGATCTTGTCCTGTTGGTTGTGGAATCGCTTAGCTCTGTCTGTAGCATGTTGCTTCCGCTGTTTAACATGCACGTAGTCCTGAGTTGTAGCGTCACCAGATTGGCATCTCATTTTTAGGTGCTCTTGGCATGCTTTTCTATACTCCTCATTGAGCCAGGGTTGATCCCCTGGCTTGTTGGTAACGTAGAGTGAGGAATATGCCGGGCCATGAGGTTACAGATTGTGCTGGAATACAGTTTTGCTGCTGATGATGGCCCACAGCGCCTCGTGGTTGCCCAGTTTTGAGCTGCTAGATCTGTTCTGAATCTATGTAATTTAGCACGGTGGTAGTGCCACACAACACGTTGGATTGTGTCCTCAGTGTGAGGATGGGACTTTGTCTCCGTGAGGACTGTGCGGTGGTCACTCCTACCAATACTATCATGGACAGATGCATCTGCGACAGATAGATTGGTGAGGACAAGTATGTTTTTCCCTCGTATTGGTTCGTTCACCACCTGCTGCAGGCTCAGTCTGGCAGCTATGTCCTTCAGGACTCAGCCAGCTGTGGTGCTACCGAGCCACTCTTAGTGATGGACATTGAAGTCCCCCACCCAGAGTACATTCTGTGCCCTTGCTACCCTCAATACGGAGGAGGACTGATTTATCAGCAGGAGGTTTCCTTGCCCATGATCGGCCTGATGCCATGAGATTTCATAGGGTCCAGAGTCAATGTTGAGGACTCCCAGGGCCACTCTCTCCTGACTGTATATCACTGTACCGCCACCTCTGGTGGGTCTGTCCTGGCGGTGGGACTAGGACACATCCAGGGATGATGATGGAAGAGTCTGGGACGTTGGCTGAAAGGTATGATTCTGTGAGTATGGCTATGTCAGGCTGTTGCTTGATTAGTCTGTGGGACAGCTCTCCCAATTTTGGCACAAGTCCCCAGATGTTAGTGAGGAAGACTTTGCAGGATCGACTGGGCTTGTTTTGCTTTTGTCATGTCCGGTGTCTAGTGGTCTATCCAGTTTTATTCTTATTATGACTTGTTTGTAGTGAGATTTTACAACTGAGTGACTTGCTAAGGCCATTAAGAATCGACCACATTGCTGTGGGTCTGGAGTCATATATAGGCCAGACCAGGTAAGGACGGCATGTTTTCTTCCCTTAAAGGACATTGGTGAACCAGATGGGTTTTTATGATAATCCGGTAGTTTCATGGCTACCATTACTGATACTAGTTTTTTTTTATTCCAGAATTTTATTTAATTAATTGAATTTAATTTGCCAGCTGCTGTGGCAGGATTTGAACTTATGACTCTGAATTATTAATCCAGGCCATTGGATTACTAGTCCAGTAACATAACTGCTATGCTGCCGTACCCAGTGTATATGATGGGCAGAATGGGTTTGTTTTGTAGATGAAAACTCCCAGGCAAAGCAAGGAGAGGAAACAGAGCTCAATGTTCATGGTTATCTCCTTGGAAACAGTGGACAGGTCTTCTTTATTTTTCTGTTCAATTAAATTCAAAGAATACAAAAGTTACTGCAAATGTGTACCAGCAATGAAGTTTCTATATTATTTAAAACTTTCACCCTCATGCCAGATCTTGGAAAGATCATTTCCTGGATTCTGAACTGGAATTCATTGTGGTACAAAATTTAAGCAACTATTTGGAATTATGGCATAGCCAACAAACCTAATCCAGAATCCCAAATCAATTGAATTGAAAGTACTTTCCAACCTGCCTCTGGTCAACAGTTTGTAGACTCGCCCCACAGAACCTTTTGAGAACTATCTCTTCTGTGCACACGTGAAGTTAGTGATTTGAAGTCCCAAAAATCTATGAGCCCCTCAAGTTGCATGGATTGTCACCAAAAAAGCTGATGCTCATGCAAAACGCAGTCAGTTGGCAACTATGCACCTCTGCAATATTGTCCACCTCCACCCCACATGGAATCCTAATCAAAGCTTTCATTACCTCAAGACTCAACTTTTCCAACACCGAACTTACAGGCCTCTGTATCTGCACCCTGCACAAATTTAACAGCCAAGACTCTGGCACCCAATCCTGTCCCATTTGTCAATCATTGCTGTCCTCACTGATCACCACTGGCTTCTTGTCCTCCCAACACATCAAATTCAAAATTCTCATCTTTGTTTACAAAGGCGAGTAAATGGAGTTGAGGTACAGATCAGCCACAATCTAATTGAATGGCAGAACAAGCTCGAGGGGCTGAATGGCTTGCTCCTGTTGCTATGACCTTGAGTCACTGGGACCTGAGAAGGCCCGGTTGCTGTAAGGACAGTCCGGCCCACCTGGCTTTGCGGCATCAGGACTGGCATTGGATGAGAGGCTGGCGGGGAAGCAGGTGTGTTGTCATCCTGAGAGAGGACAGCCTGCACCTCTCCCATGGTGCCGCTGCCAGGTGCATGGAGTGGCACCTCAGCACCGTCACTGATCTGCAGTTGAGCAGACTGTAGGAGTGCTGTGATGTCTTGAAAGCCCATATCCTTGCTTTCCTTCAAGCTTAGTAAGCTGCAGGGCATTGTAGAGCCCAGAGTCTGTATAGTCTCGGTATGTGCATCCCTGCTGTCAGAGGCTCCTGGAGAATTGGCCCAACTGCACTCTGCATAGAGGTCAAGGTATGCTACACAGTAGACTGCAGTGACTCATGAGTGCCACACATAAGTTGGAAGTAGACTCTTCCACACTCTCCACCATGTTGCATAGCCCCCCGAAAGGCAGTTCACTGCACCTGACAATTCCTGGTACGCAGCTAATAATCGCCTTTTGAAAACCCGACCCTGGAAATCATTACCTCTGTCTCTACATCAAGGCTGGGACGCGAGCTGTGTCCTGAGCTGTCCTCCTGCCCTTGCTCGTGGACACTTGTGCTTATTGCATCACCCAGTGCTGACTCCTCTAAGTCACTACCTAACAGTTACAGGGTTCCAATTTCTGAGCTGGTGCTTGCAAGGGTAAGGGTGATTGATGTACACCTCCAGTTGCAGATTCTTCATCCACCTTCTTTACTGCCAATGGCCCGGAACATTCGCTGGACCTGGAAAGAGGGAATAGAGAAAATGGTTAGTAGTTGGAGGCAATGGGATATTGTTGCAAAACAGTGGATGCTCAATGAAGCACCAGACTGTGATGTAGATTCAGTGATGGGAGATAAGAAATGGACGGTTAACTGACTTCCCCTTGCCTCGCCCACCCTCTGCTACAGCTCTGGCTTCCCTCTGCCCAGGATATTCATAGCAACCTCAGCAGCAGATGACAGCATTTGAAATGAAGGAGCCCCATTTCCTTTGCGGGTCCCCTCCCTGGCATTGTGCGCTAGTTTGTCCAACAAGAGGAAAAGGAATGTGTTAGTGACTGGCATGCTGAAGAGTTCTGAACATCTGTGTATGAGCGTAGAATAGTTTGGTGTGATGAAGAAGCATCAGCTGTGTGCAAGATAGGGCATTAATTGTGAGAAGAGTGGCAGTGGCTGAGTTTGGAAGTGGCAGCAGGAGGATGGCCACTGAAGGGTGTTGCAATGATTAGATGAGAGGAATGTGAAGTGGGGGAGGTCAACATTTTCATTGATGCTGTTATAGTAAAGTGGTGCAGAGCTGTGCTGACAATGACATCAAGACTGCAAATGGGAGTCTTACCTTAGCAGCCCAGGTCAGGTCATTGAATTCATTTCTGCACTGCTGCTTCCAGGTCCACAGGGCTAAACGTCTGGCATTTATGTGCTCAGCCGCTTCGGACCATCCTCCTTGGCAGTGTGGTGGGGCACCCTTCACCCATCTGATGAAGGAAAGAAGATATTCTTCCTTAACCTTCCGTTCTCCACTAAAGCCTCCGGGGTATTATCGGAAAGTCTGAGCGCTCTCCCAGTTGGCATGTTTTGCCTTCCAGTATACAAGCAGCATTCATTTGAGCTCAACAATGAGCATTGCACCTCCCTTTTAAGAGGTGCAGGCCACGAGAGACTGATGACCGGCCTGCCCAAAATCCTCCCTCTTCCCCCTGCCCACCCTCCCCCCCCCCCCCCCCCCCCACCCCGCCATGGGGAGATGGCCAATTACCAGCACGATTCATGCTGATAAGTTCGCCCATTAAATTTAAAGAAGGTATGAATCTGAGACAGGTTTGTGCCTTGCGCTGATGTCATCAGGCATGAGCCATGGTTGCCCTGCCAACTTCACAACTTTCTTTGGCGTAGGTTGAAAGTCTTTCCCATTTAGTCCATGTAATTATAATTTCAAAATTCTAAACTTTTAGTGTCGTATGTAAGTACGACACTAAAAAGACAAGTATCTGAAGATGTAAAAGCACCACCCATTGTTTATATCGGGGAAAACATTAATATTGTATTTTAAACAATCTGCCTACCACAAGGCAAATCTGATCCATAGCTTTTGAGATCAAAGAATTCAGTGTCAGTATGATTTGGTGGTGTGATTATAGATATTAAAAAGATGACCATACATAATTTCTAGAAGTTGTCTTATTATCTTGGTGCTTTCCCTTGATTTAGAAAAGGTTTCTAACAGACAGGCATGGTCTTTCTTGAGAATAGTGTTGGAAACCATGGGATTTGGTCTGAATATGTTTTCAAGCTCTAACTTCAACATCAGTGACCAATGGGTTTGAAGCTTGTTGCTTTGAACTGCTAAGGACTATGCGACAGGAACGTCCTTTGTTTGCAACCGCTGGCAATTTGCATACACTCCAGTGGAGTTATTAAAGGTGTCTTACTGGCAGTTTAGGAACACAAAATTTCCATCAATGAGGATAATGAATTACTATTCATTTTATGCCCTCAGATGTTCTCATTGTTCTCTGAATGTATGGAGCCGAATAGCTGCCTGTCTGCATGTAAGATCTTTTATACTAAATAAGAGCAACTTGCATTTATTTAGCACCTTTAACCTAGTAAAATATCCCAAGGCTCTTCACAGAGGTAAAAATGGATGCAAAGCAGTGGTGGAAGAACAGTTAAAGGTCCTGACTGAAAACATAGTCATAAAGATAGGATTTGAGAGAGCTTTTGTAAGAGGTTGCAAGGCAGAGGGGGAGCATTTGAAACTGTTGAGCCAAGATGACTGAAGGCTCTGAAAATAACGGTTGAGTAGAGTGAGGGGGTACATGGGTAGTGTTGTGAAGGTGGAAATAGGTGGCCTTTGTGATGTGTAGGACATGAGGTTTGAAGTTCAGCTCAGGGTCAAACAGGACACTTGAGATTGTGCGTTGTTGGGTTCAGCCTGAGCGAGACTAAGGACAAGGAATCATGGCCTAGAGTGCAGAGATTTTGGTAGGAGCCAAATAGGATGGCTTCGGTTTTGCCAATGTTAAGTTGGAGAAAGTTTTTGCTCATTCATAACTTGATGTCAGACAAAATAGTCAGACAGCTCAGTACTGGTCGTAGAGTTGAGGGTATCAGTGGAGAGATGGATTTGGGTGTCATCAGCATACACGTGCAAGCTGATCCCATTCTTAGGAATGATGTCGCCGAGGAGCAGCATATGGATGAGGAAAATGAAAGGGCCAAGAGTGGAACCTTGGGGAAATCCAAAGGTGACCATGTGGTGGTTGAGGAGAGGCCATTGGAGATGATGTTGGGAATGGTAAGAGGACTGCCATGGAGATGGATCTCAGAGGAGAGACAGTGGAGGAGGGCGGAGTGGTGAACTGAGTCGAACACTGTGGACAGGCCTAGGATGACAAGGGGGGATCGTGCTCCAGTGCTTATCTCCCATCTCTCAACTTGCTCCATAGTGTCATGGTATTGCTCATGGTTGCCCTCCTCCCGGTTGCCAATGTCAGAAGTACTGACTATCTGTATGTCAGCTCAACACTCAAGGGATCCCTGCATTGCTTCCTGATTCCTCTTCCTACCTTGCTGGATGGTTACTCACTTTCATGCCTGCCTATCCCAATCTGCCTGCGGAGTGACCACCTCCTGGAATGTGCATTCTGGGAAGTCTTCAGCCTCCCAAATGTTACGGAATGTCTCTAGCTCAAGGTCAGAAAGCTTGAGCCTGAATTCAAGCAATTGGGGACACTTAGTGCATATGTGATCACCCTGGACACACAAAGCTTTGAAGACCTCCCACATCACACAGTTGCTGCAGGTACCGATGTGAAATGTCGCTATTTAAATACTATTATGTTAGATGTATTCTAATGTTTATAACTTATACTTACGTGTTTTTCCTGACTTAAAATCCCGACTCAATAAACTTATGCTGAGGTGTTTTTAACTTATGTTGAAGTGTTTAACCTATTTTATAGTATCCTCTAAAACTTAAAATATCCTCTAATATATAATCTAGGCTGACCCTTCAGTGCAGTACTGAGGGATTGCTGCACCGTCGGAGATGCCATCTTTTGGTTGAGATGTTAAACCAAGGCCCCATCTGTTCTCTCAAGTGGACATAAAAGATCCCATGACATAATTCAAAGAAGAGCAGTGACCTGATCAACATTTATCCCTCAACCAACACCATCAAAACTGGTCAGTTATCTCATTGTTTTTGTGGGACCTTGCTATGTGCAAATTGATTGTCATGTTTCCTTACATTACAACAGTGACTACACTTCAAAAAATACTTAATTGGTTGTGAAGCGTTTTGGGACATTCTTAAAATGTGAAATTCTTTCTTTTCTTAACCACATTGTCAACCCAGTCAATATTATCTTTTTCTTATACCAAATATTTAATTTGGTCACCTGGAGCTTAAAATCCTGGGCACTTCCAACATACTTCCAACGCCTGCCATATTGATAAAGGCTCCAGTATAGGTGTCCAGGGCCCACATTTGAAATAGGTGTTAGGCATTTGCATATGCAAATAGGGGGCCTAACCCTTGATTTAGGACTCCTTCCCGAAATTGAGCTGCCCTGAATGCAGCTGGCGCCTGGCCCAGTGTGTTCAGGATAACCAGGTCTACATGCGGCCTAACGAGAGGTTCCTAAAGTGACCACTACTCCAGGCTCCACAGCAGTCCTGAAGACAGTTGCTGACCCCCACTCCGCCCCCTCACACCCTCCTAGGACCTATCTGAAGGCCGCTGCGATGCACAACAGGCATCTGCAGCTCGCCGATCTAATTTAAATGAGGCCCACGTCCAATTCCTATCGGGCCTTGGGCCTAGTTGTTCCGGTGCAGGGAACGTTCCCTGCGCCCACTTTGCGCCGGCAGTCAGTGCTGTCCAACAGAGCAAACCAGCAGAATGTAATTTATGGAAATAGCACAATTTCTGCTTTAATGGTACAAGGGGAAAAATAGAAACTACAAATAATTCTGCATGTAAAAGAGTACTGCCAGCTGGTGAAAAAAGGAAGGTATTAAAACAATCCTATTGCAATATCAGTTTTAGTATTCAATTGTATTTTGGTGACTACTAATGCAATGATTTACATATTTTAAACTGTAATGATAGGATTAGATTACTATGAAGTTGGTAGTCTTCAGTCTTAAAGAAATCCTAGACTGATACAGCACAGAAGGAGGCCATTAGTCCCACTCCCCCATTATTTCCCCATAGCCCTGCAAATTTTTCCTTTTCAAGTGTATATCCAATTCCAATGACTGGTGCTAACTTGATCTTGTATATGGAACTATAGGTAAAAATAAGAATTTGGGTGAATGGAGCTGCTGGAAGATCCTCATTAGTATTGCTGTGCAGTTGAATATTTCTATAGGAAATGTATTTAGTCCTCCATTGTTGTACATGATGTATGTTATAAAGTGTAGCCCCAAATGTGGGAAATACTATTAATATTATTATTAATTATCTGTTATTGTTATAAACAGATTATTTCTGCAAAGGCACTATACAGATCAGCCATGATCTGTTTGAATGGCGGAACGGGCTCAAGGGGCTGAATAGACTGAATAGAAGGATCCTGTTTCATTGTCTAATTACATTTAGGTAGACCTAAGCATTTCTGGGCAGTCACACAGCAATACATCTTCATTGTTGTATTCAATGGTACAGTTAACATGAATAGATATGTTGCAACAGCACTCAGCATTTAAGTAAGAACTTAGGGAGGACTGAATAAATAATTACAGACTAATAAAAAAATTCAGCAATATTGTCGATGTATCATAAGTTATTTTGCTTCTATTTTTGTTTATCCACAATAAGTTCCCTCCAACTTACTTTTCCTCACTTTATTTTATAAAGACCAAAACAAAACATCACTTCCATTACAATGCAAGAATTATTTTCAGCATTTTTATATTTAGAAACTACTCGGGGAAAACTATTCCCCGATCAGTTACTGAACTGATAATCATGTCTGTAAAAAAAATTTTAAAAGCCGGGTCTGCAGAAAAAATTCAGCACTATTTTTGTTTAAATCAATACTGGAAAGGAGAAAGGGGCATATTTTCCTCTTGTGGTAAGAAATATTAAATGCTACGGTAGGTTTATATTTTCCCACCAACAATTTCGAGGACACTACTTTTGTTAGTGGAATAGCAGAAAGAAGCCAATTACAATGCACCTGTAATACTGCTTTCATACTTTTTAAGCAGGTAACAAACCACTTAACTGCTTTAAATGAAGAGCATTATTAATTAACCTTTGCAATGTGCAAAAGTGAAGTGTTTGGAAAAGCCCACATTACTGTTCAAGAAGATGCTTGGAGATGGTGTTATGGAGACCGACAGATTGATGAATGAATTTCCACAACTGACAAATAACTCTCTTATTTTAACATAGGAAATAAGGGCCAAATGGTTGTGGCGAATAGCATAGATGCATTTGAGGGGACACTAGATAAGTACATGAGGGAGAAAGGAATAGAAATATATACTGATAGGGTTGGATGAAATAAGGAGGGAGGAGGCTTCTATGGAGCATAAGTACTGGCATAGAACTGTTGGGCTGAATGGCCTGTTTCTGTGCTGTAAATTCCATGTAAATATGGAGATACATTTTTAAAGTTTGATACTTAGAAAAATAAGTGTAGCATTTTCTGTAAGTTTAACATTTTTGTTCTTAATTCATGTCATTTTAAATATATGTGAAGTTGAGTGTTAATAAATCAAAAATTAAATGGATAATTTATTGTATTTTAATATAATACAGCTGTTGTTCATTCATTAATGTCTATGGAAACTGTTACATTTTAAAGTTAAAATTAACATAAATCCAGCAATCAAATGAAAGCATAAAGTTTAATAAAATACATGGGAAAGCTGAGAAACAAAAAAGAGTTGCAGCAGAGCTGTCACATAAGAAAGGGTGTAAAGGGAGAGAATCTACAGCTAGTGGGGGAACACAGAAGAAAGAAGTTGGCATAGGTCCTGGAACAGAGATAATCACGGTTGGTAAGGTTGCCCCATAGCAGAAATGTAGCGCAGTGTCCTCTTAAAAAGAAAATAAAGAAAGAAATATTTGCATTTATATAGTGCCTTTCACGACCTCAGTACGTCCCAAAGCGCTTTACAGCCAATGAAGTACTTTTGAAGTGTAGTTACTGTTAGAATGTAGGAAACACGGCAGCCAATTTGCACACAGCAAGCTTACTCCTATGGTCATGTTGCTGCTTTGCTGGTACTTGAAGCCTGAACCTAAATTATATTTAGAGGCATGGTACATATCATTTTGGCTAACAATATGTAACATTTTAGGTCAGAATTACATAAGTATTAATGTTAGGGTGGTGCTTGCATCACCTATATAATGGATACCATTTAAAATCAATCTCTGGTTGCCTTGGTGGAAGTTGGTCTGAAGTGGGTTTTCATTTTTAGCGATAACCAATGACTGGTTAAAATGCTACAATATTATCCTACATTTCATTATTTTCACATATACATTTTGATGCTACACATTTTAGCCATTGTTGCAAAATAGTATTGTATTAATCAGTGTAATCAGCTAAAAGTCCCGTGAGGAAACAAGTTCATTAAATTGCAACCAGAATTCTTTCCTGAATTCTTTTGAAAGTCAAAATTCCTCTGAATGGAATTTACTCAGTCATTCCATGACTTTAATTCTAACTTTCAATACTTTCTGACTGGAAGACTGGCCCAGCTGATATTAATATGTTCCTGATAACCATTTTAATTCATTCCAAGTCATGTCCCAGCAGGAAGATGCAGTTGAATTAGTTCCATTTCAAAACATCAAACTTCAGTTCAAATTTATAGGCACCATTGGAAGACTGCATAGATTGTATTTTGTTTTACTTTGAGACTCACAACAATTATCTTTTCAACTTCATGACCTGGTTCATCCAGAACCAGAAATTAGAGTCTGCAATTCATACACAGTGCTATACAAAAACACATTGTACAAAACAAAGCAGGAACAATTGTATTACATTATAAAATTGTACACCTGCAATGCCCTAAGTTCAGAGAAAAAATGAACAAGCAAAAACTAGTAATTTCATCTTCTTCATTTTGTTAATGTGCAGCCTGCTAATGTATGGCACAGATTTATAGTGGTCATGATTGCCCTTGCCCTTGATTCTACATGGAACATAGGACTAGGAGTAGTTCATTCAGCCATTCGAGCCTGTTCGCCATTCAATTAGATCGTGGCTGATTTGTATGTTAACTCCATTTATCCACCTTGATTCCGTAAACCTTAATACCCTTGCCTAACAAAAATCTATCAATCTCAGTTTTGAAATTTTCATATGGGGGAGACAGATTTTCTGTTTTGTGGGAGAGAGATCCAGATTTCCACTACCCTTTGTGTGAAGAAGTGCTTCCTGACATCACCCCTGAACGGTCTAGCTCTAATTTTAAGGTTATGTCCCCTTGTTCTGGACTCCCCCAACGGAGGAAATAGTTTCTCTCTATCTACTCTATCAACTCCTTTGATCATCTTAAGCACCTCAATTTGATCACCTTTTAACCTTTTATATTCAAGGGAATACAAGCCTAGTCTATGCAACCTGTCCTCATAATATAACCCTTTTGGCCCTGGTATCATTCTGGTGAATGTGTTGAATGGCAATGAATGATCTCCCAGAGAATTGCTCAGGCAGAGATGGCAAATGCACATCATTGTCTTTCATTTTGTCCAGTGCAGCCAGACACATTTTTAGGTCACCCATCCCTAAACTGGGAACATCTGAGCTGATGGCAATATAGTCATTAAACTGCCCAAACATCATCTCTTCAGGGGGTTCCAGTGTTGTGTCTTTGTAGTGAAGCCAGTGAATGCTGCTGTAACAAAACAGTTCTTTATTGTCAGACTTTATTGATCACCTCTCCCATATCAGCATGAAGGAAGAGATACTAAAATATGTTTAGCAACCTCTTGTTCTTAGTAATGCAATTTGCAGTAGATTAATTTCTACCATGCCATTAGTCGACAGGAGCGTGCTGTCCAGACTCAATAAGAGCTCTTCAGATTTATAATGATCCCCTGGTCCAATGGCTGCAATAAAGAAATTGTGCTGGGGTGGAAAGGCCAACCTAAAATGTTTGCACATGAATGGTGGAGGATGATGAGCAATTGACTGGAAAAAAAAAGAATCATTCTGGTTTTGAAAGGATAGAGCATGAGGAAATGAGGCTAACTAAAAAAAAATGGTTATTTTCGGATCTGCTATCAGGATGACCAGGTCAACAAGAAGTGCCTTGAAGGAAAAGATTTTAGATTTTAAAATACTTTACAGTATTTATATTATATAATATGACATTTGGGAAGAAACAGATTCATTCACATAAATGGTGAAGTGTTATATCAAAGCCAGTACGAATTATAAATAATGTGAGATATGAATTGTGAATTACTTATAACATTTGCAACAGATTTCTTTTTGACTGAATAGTCTCATAATTTAGTGATTTCAGATTTTAAATTCTTAGCCTGTTGCATATATATTTCTACTGAAAAGTCAATTGAGTTTCAAAAAGCAGAAGTACTGTTGTCACTAAGCTTATTATGTATATTGGAACCAATCTATCATAAAGATATATATGTGTATAAATTGTTGTGTATAGCACACAACCAAAGGGCGCCACACTTCAAAGCGCCTGTCACACTCACAGTATGCGTAGGAGAAACAGATAATGATTGATTGAACTAACCATTGGCTATTAAATTAATGAGGAACTAGAGACAAGTGGAATGCAAAAAGCTAGAAGATCGTGGAATTTGACTTCAATGGGAGTGATAAGTTCTGAAACTTTTACTTATTTATTTTAACTTGAATTTAATTTACTTGAGATATTAAATATTTTGTGTCAGTTTACAAATTATGATGGAAATGAGAATGTAAATGTATAGAGGAGATTGTGGAAAAAGTGTTAGAAGTGACTAGGACAGGAATTGGTTCTGAAAAAAATTAGCAGAACTCAATAAGTGGATAAATCACTTGGACCTAATTGCATGCCACTTACAATAACTTGCATTTATATAGCGTCTTTAAGGATATGTTAGGAGGAAAGAGGTAGTTTTTAAGGAGGCTGTTAAAGGAGGAGAGGGAGCTGGAGATGCTGAAGAGGGAGGGAATTCCAGAATGGAGAGCTTAGGCGGATGAAGGCATGGCCACCAATGTTGAGGCAAAGGGAAGGGAGATGCACAAAATACCAGAGTTGGAGGAACTCAGTGTTCTAAAACACAAGAACATAAAAAATAGGAGCAGGAGTAGGCTGTATGGTCCCTCAAGCCTGCTCCGCCATTCAGTAAGATCATGGCTGGTCTTCGACCTCAACTCCACTTTCCCGCCCAATGCCCATATCCCTTGATTCCCTTAGAGTCCAAAAATCTATTGCTCTCAGTCTTGAATATTCTCAACGACTGAGCATCCACAGCCCCCTGGGGTAAAGAATATAAACAGCCTTCTCAGTGAAGAAATTCCTCCTCATCCCAGTCCTAAATGTCCAACCCCTTATCCTGAGACTATGTCCCCTAGTTCTAGACTCTTCAGCCAGGGGAAAGATCCTCTCAGCATCTATCTGTCAAGCCCTGTCAGAATCTTATATGTTTCAATGAGATCACCTCTCATTCTTCTAAACTCCAGAGAATATATATAGTCTACTCAATCTTTCCTCATAGGACAACCCTCTCATTCCAGGAATCAATCTAGTGAACATTCATTTTTTTTTATTCGTTCATGGGATGTGGGCGTCGCTGGCGAGGCCAGCATTTATTGCCCATCCTTAATTGGCCTTGAGAAGGTGGTGGTGAGCCGCTTTCTTGAACTGCTGCAGTCCGTGTGGTGAAGGTTCTCCCACAGTGCTGTTAGGAAGGGCGTTCCAGGATTTTGACCCAGCGACGATGAAGGAATGCCGATATATTTCCAAGTCGGGATAGTGTGTGACTTGGAGGGGAACGTGCAGGTGGTGTTGTTCCCATGTGCCTATTGCTGTTGTCCTTCTAGGTAGCCATGATGTGGAGATGCCGGTGATGGACTGGGGTTAACAATTGTAAACAATTTTACAACACCAAGTTATAGTCCAACGATTTTATTTTTAATCCCACAAGCTTTCGGGGGCTTCCCCTTCCTCAGGCAGTGTGGAAATTGTCATTTCCACACCGCCTGAGGAAGGGGAAAGCCCCCAAAAGCTTGTGGGATTAAAAATAAAATCGTTGGACTATAACTTGGTGTTGTAAAATTGTTTACAGTCCTTCTAGGTGGTAGAGGTCGCGGGTTTGGGAGGTGCTGTCGAAGAAGCCTCGGCGAGTTGCTGCAGTGCATCCTGTGGATGGTACACACTGCAGCCACAGTGCGCCGGTGGTGAAGGGAGTGAATGTTTAGGGTGGTGGATGGGGTGCCAATCAAGCGGGCTGCTTTGTCCTGGATGGTGTCGAGCTTCTTGAGTGTTGTTGGAGCAGCACTCATCCAGGCAAGTGGAGAGTATTCCATCACACTCCTGACTTGTGCCTTGTAGATGGTGGAAAGGCTTTGGAGAGTCAGGAGGTGAGTCACTCGCCACAGAATATCCAGCCTCTGACCTGCTTTTGTAATCACAGTATTTATATGGCTGGTCCAGTTAAGTTTCTGGTCAATGGTGACCCCCAGGATGTTGATGGTGGGGGATTCGGCGATGGTAATGCCGTTGAATGTCAAGGGGAGGTGGTTAGACTCTCTTGTTGGAGATGGTCATTGCCTGGCACTTGTCTGGTGCGAATGTTACTTGCCACTTTTCAGCCCAAGCCTGGATGTTGTCCAGGTCTTGCTGCATGCGGGCTCAGACTGCTTCATTATCTGAGGGGTTGCGAATGGAACTGAACACAGTGCAATCATCAGCGAACATCCCCATTTCTGACCTTATGATGGAGGGAAGGTCATTGATGAAGCAGCTGAAGATGGTTGGGTCCAGGACACTGCCTTGAGGAACTCCTGCAGCAATGTCCTGGGGCTGAGATGATTGGCCTGCAACAACCACTACCATCTTCCTTTGTGCTAGGTATGACTCCAGCCACTGGAGAGTTTTCCCCCTGATTCCCATTGACTTCAATTTTACTAGGGCTCCTTGGTACCACACTCGGTCAAATGCTGCCTTAATGTCAAGGGCAGTCACTCTCACCTCACTTCTGGAGTTCAGCTCTTTGGACCAAGGCTGTAATGAGGTCTGGAGTCGAGTGGTCCTGGTGGATCCCAAACTGAGCATCAGTTTGCAGGTTATTGGTGAGTAAGTGCCGCTTGATAGCACTGTCGATGACACCTTCCATCATTTTGCTGATGATTGAGAGTAGACTGATGGGGCGGTAATTGGCCGGATTGGATTTGTCCTGCTTTTTGTGGACAGGACATACCTGGGCAATTTTCCTCATTGTCGGGTAGATGCCAGTGTTGCAGCTGTACTGGAACAACTTGGCTAGAGGCGCAGCTAGTTCTGCAGCACAAGTCTTCAGCACTACAGCCGGGATGTTGTCGGGGCCCAAAGCCCTTGCTGTATCCAATGCACTCAGCCATTTGTTGATATCACGTGGAGTGAATCAAATTAGCTGAAGACTGGCTTCTGTGATGGTGGGGATATCGGGAGGAGGCTGAGATGGATCATCCACTTGGCACTTCTGGCTGAAGATGGTTGCAAACGCTTCAGCCTTGTTGTTTGCACTCACATGCTGGATTCCGCCATCATTGAGAATGGAGATGTTTACAGAGCCTCCTCCTACCGTTAGTTGTTTAATTGTCCACCACCATTGATGACTGGATGTGGCAGGACTGCAGAGCTTTGATCTGATCCGTTGGTTGTGGAATCGCTTAGCTCTGTCTATAGCATGTTGCTTCCGCTGTTTAGTATGCATGTAGTCCTGAGTTGTAGCTTCACCAGGTTGGCACCTCATTTTTAGGTACGCCTGGTGCTGCTCCTGGCATGCTCTTCTACTCTCCTCATTGAACCAGGGTTGATCCCCTGGCTTGTTGGTAATGGTAGAGTGAGGAATATGCCGGGCCATGAGGTTACAGATTGTGCTGGAATACAATTCTGCTGCTGCTGATGGCCCACAGCACCTCATGGATGCCCAGTTTTGAGCTGTTCTGAATCTATCCCATTTAGCACGGTGGTAGTGCCACACAACACGTTGGATGGTATCCTCAGTGCGAAGATGGGACTTCGTCTCCACGAGGACTGTGCGGTGGTCACTCCTACCAATACTGTCATGGACAGATGCATTTGCGACAGGTAGATTGGTGAGCACGAGGTCAAGTAAGTTTTTCCCTTGTGATGGTTCGCTCACCACCTGCCGCAGGCCCAGACTGGCAGCTATGTCCTTCAGGACTCGGCCAGCTTTGTCAGTAGTGGTGCTACCGAGCCACTCTTGGTGATGGACATTGAAGTCCCCTACCCAGAGCACATTCTGTGCCCTTGCTACCCTCAGTGCTTCCTCCAACTGGTGTTCAACATGGAGGAAGACTGATTCTTCATTGCACCACTTTTAAGGCAAGTGTATCCTTCCTTAGGTAAGCAGACCAAAACTGTACACAGTACTCCAGGTGTGGTCTCACCAAAGCCCTGTACAATTGCAGCAAGACTTCTTTACTCTTATACTCCAACCACGCTGCAATAAAGGCCAACATACTATTTGCCTTCCTAATTGCTTGCTGTACCTGCATGTTAACTTTCTGTGTTTCGTGTACAAGGACACCCAAATCCCTCTGAATACCAATATTTAATAGTTTCTCACCATTTAAAAAATATTTTTCCTACCAAAGTGAATAACCTCACATTTCCCCACATTATACTCCATCCGCCACCTTCTTGCCCACTCACTTAACATGTCTATATCCCTTTGCAGACTCTTTGCGTCCTCCTCACAGCTTACTTTCCCATCTAGCTTTGTGTTGTCAGCAAACTTGGATACATTACACTGGGTCCTTTCATCTAAGTCATTAATATAGATTGTAAATAGCTGAGGCCCAAGCATCCATCCCTGTGGCACCCTACTAGTTACAACCTGCCAACCCCGAAAATGGCCCGTTTATTCGTGGGGGTCTGGAACTCACTGCCTGAAAGGATGGAAGAGGCAGAAACCCTCATCACATTTAAAAACTACCTGTATGTGCATCTAAAGTGCCGTTACCTACAAGGCTACGGACCAAGTGCTCGAAAGTGGAATTAGGCTGGGTGACTCATTTTAGGCCGGCGTGGATACGATGGCTGTATGGCCTCCTTCTGTGCCGTAAATTTTCTATGGTTCTATGATTCTATTCCTACTCTCTTTTCTATCCGTTAACCAATCCTCACTCCATATTACCCCCAATCCCATGAGCCCTAATCTTGTGTAACAACCTCTTGTGTGGTACCTTATCTGAGTGCCTTTTGAAAATTCAAATATATTACATCCACTGGTTTCCTCTTATCTATCCTGCTAGTTACACCCTCAAAAAACGCGAATAGATTTATATACACGATTTCCCTTTCATAAAACTGTGTTGACTCTGCCTAATCATCTGATTTTCTAAGTGTCCTGTTACTATGTCCTTAATAATAGATTCTAGCATTTTCCCTGCTACTGGTGTCAGGCTAATTGGCCTGTAGTTCCCCGTTTTCTCTCTCCCTCCTTTCTTGAATAGCGGGGTTACATTTGCTACCTTCCAATCCATGGAGACCGTTCTAGAATCTAGGGAATTCTGGAAGATCAAAACCAATGCAATCACTATCTCTGCAGCCACCTCTTTTAAAACCCTAGGATCTAGGCCATCAGGTCCAGGGGATTTGTTGGCTTTTAGTCCCATTAATTTTTCTGATACTTTTTCTTTACTAATCTTAATTATTTTAAGTTCCTCCCTGTCATTAGACCCTTGGTTCCCCACTATTTCTGGTACATTTCCTGCACATGTGAAGACAGATACAAAATATTTGTTTAGCGTCTCTGCCATTTCCTCATTCTCCATTATAATTTCTCCCGTCTCTGCCTCTAAAGAACCCAAGTTTACTTGCACTAATCTCTTCCTTTTTATATAATTGTAGAAGCTCTTACAATCTGTTTTAATATTTCTTGCCATTTTACTCTCATATTCAATTTTCTCCCTCTTTATCAATTTCTTGGTTATCCTTTGCTGATTTCTATAACTCTCCCAATCCTCAGGCTTACTACTCCTTTTCGAATCATAGAAATTTATGGCACAGATGGAGGCCATTCGGCCCATCATGTCTGTGCCGGCCGAAAGAGGGTCATCCAGCCTAATCCCATTTTCCAGCTCTTGGTCCGTAGCCTTGTAGGTTGCAGCGCTTCAAGTGCACATCCATGATAAGGGTTTCTGCCTGTACCACTCTTCCAGGCAGTGAGTTCCAGGCCCCTACCACCCTCTGGGTGAAAAAAAATTCCTCAGCTCCCCTCTAAACCTTCTTCCAATTACTTTAAATCTATGTCCCCTGGTTATTGACCCCTCTGCTGAGGGAAATATGTCCTTCTTAACCACTCTATCTAGGCCCCTCATAATTTTATACACCTCAATTAAATCTCCCCTCAGCCTTCTCTGTTCCAAAGAAAACAACCCTAGCCTATCCAATCTTTCCTCATAACTAAAATTCTCCAGTCCTGGCAACATCCTCGTAAATCTCCTCTGTACCCTCTCTAGTGCAATCATATCTTTCCTGTAATGTGGTGACCAGAATAGACACAGTACTCAAGCTGTGGCCTAACTAGTGTTTTATACAGTTCTAGCATAACCTCCCTGCTCTTATATTCTATGCCTCAGCTAATAAAGGAAAATTTCCCGTATGCCTACTTAACCACCTTATCTACCTGTCCTGCTACCTTCAGGGATCTGTGGACATGCACTCCAAAGTCCCTCTCTTCATCTACACCTCTCAGTATCCTCCCATTTATTGTGTATTCTCTTGCTTTGCTGGCCCTCCCCAAATGCATTACCTCACACTTCTCCAGATTGAATTCCATTTGCCACTTTTTTGCCCACCTGACCAGTCCATTGATATCTTCCTGCGGTCTACAACTTTCTTCCTCACTATCAACCACATGGCCAATTTTTGTATCATCTGCAAACTTCTTAGTCATGCCCCCTACATTTAAGTCTAAATCATTGATATATACCACAAAAAGCAAGGAACCTAGCACTGAGTCCTGCAGAACCCCACTGGAAACAGCCTTCCAGTCACAAAAACACCCATCAACCATTACCCTTTGCTTCCTGCCACTGAGCCAATTTTGGATCCAATTTGCCCACTTTCCCTTAGATCCCATGGGCTTTTACTTTTCTGACCAGTCTGCCATGTGGGACCTTGTCAAATGCGTTGCTAAAATCCATGTAGACTACATCAAACACGCTACCCTCATCAACCCTCCTTGTTACCTCCTCAAAGAATGGCAACATTGTAAGCCTCTTCTTTTAATCTAATACTATCCTTAACTTCTCTAGTTAGCCTTTCCGGATCACCTTTCCATTAGAGTTTTTATTCCTCAAGGACATGTATATTCATTGGGAATTATGAATTATTTCTTTAAATGTTCGCCAATGCTTATCTAGCGTCATATCTTTTAATCTAATTTCCCAATCTACCTTAGCTAACTCTCCCCTCATACCTACATAATTGGCCTTGTTTAAATTTAAGACCTTAGTTTCGGACTTAACTACATCACTCTCAAACTCAATATGAAATTCTATCATATTATGATCACTTTTCCCCAGAGGTTCCTTTATTATAAGATAACTAATTAATCTTGTCTCATTACAGAACACTAGATCTAAAATGGACTGTTCTCTAGTTGGTTCCTCAACATATTGTTATAGAAAACTGTCTCGGATACAGTCCATGAACTCGACTTCTAAACTACTTTTGCCAATTTTGGTTGCCCAGTCTATACAAAGATTAAAGTCCCCATGATTATTCATTATTCCTGTTACATGCTTCTCTAATTTTCTGATTTATACTCTGTCCACTATAACAGAAATTTATACTCTAGGTGGGTTGTAGAGCTGAAGGAGTTTACAGAGATAGAGAGGGGTAAGGTCATGAAGGGATTTGAACACAAGGATGAGAATTTTAAATTGAAAACACTGCGGGACTGGGAGCCAATGTAAGTCAGCAAGGACGGGGTGACGGGTGAGTGGGAATTAGTGCAGAATAGGACACGAAAAGCACAGTTTTGGATGAATTGACGTTTATGGAGGGTAGTGAATGGGAGGCCAGACAGGAGAGCATTGGCGTAGTCAGGCTTGGAAGTGAGAAAGACATGGATAAGAGTTGAGGCAGCATATGGTTTGAGGCAGTACTGCAGACAGGTGATGTTACTGAGGTGGAAGCAGGCAATCTTTGTGATGGAGACGATATGAAGTTTGAAGCTCAGATCAGGTAGCGAACAGTTTGTTCAATTTGAGACAGTGGTTGGGGAGTGGAATGCAAACAATGGCGAGGGAACGGAGTTTTTGGCAGTGCCGAAGATGATGACTTTGGTCTCCCCAATGTTTAATTGGAGGAAATTGCAGTTCATCCAGGAGTGGATGCTGCACAAGCAGTCTGACAACAGAGAGGTCGTGGGGGGGTCAAGATAGTTGTCGGAGTCAAGCTAGGTGGCGAAGAGGTAGAGCTGGGTGTCATCAGTGTCCATGTTGCCAAATGGCAGCGTGTAGATGAGGAAAAGGAAGGAACCAAGGGGGTGGGAAGAGAAGCCATAGCAAGAGATAGCCTTGCTACAATTGGATAGGTAAGAGTGGAACCATGAAGACGGTCCCATGGAGCAAGACCACGGAGGAGAGGCGTTGGAATCGGATGGTGTTGTCAATCATGTAAAAGGTAGCAGAGAGATTGAGAAATGTAAAGAATCTTACAACACCAGGTTATAGTCCAACTATAAGTCCAACTTGTTGGACTATAACCTGGTGTTGTAAGATTCTTTACATTTGTCAACCCCAGTCCATCACCGGCATCTCCACATCAGAGATTGAGAAGAATGAGGAGGACAGGTGCATCATTCTCACAGTCACAGAGAATGGCATTTGTGACTTTGATTAGGGCAATTTCAGTGCTGTGGCAAGGCGGAAACCTGATTCGTGAGATTCAAACATAGAGTTGAGGGAAAAATGGGCACGGATTGGGGAGGTTCAAGGACGTTGGAGAGCAAAGGGAGGATGGAGATGGGGTGATAATTCCCAAGGACAAAGGTCGACGATGGGTTTTTTGAGAGGGGTGATAACGGTCGTTTTGAGAGGGAGGAGGTAGTACCTGAGGAGAGGGGACCATTTACAATGGAGCTAACATGGGGGCCATGAAAGGAAGTTAGGTGGTCAGCAGTTTATTGGGAATGGGGTTTAGAGACTGGATGGGGGTTAATTGCATAGGGAAAACACCTATTCATTGGCTGCCATTGCAGTTTTCATTTGGCACCTCTCTTCAATATTTCAGCATTCTTACTTGCCTTGCCTTTGCAGTTTAGTTTTTGTCCTCTTTATCCGCAGATAAATCTCACCCAATTTGGCACCTACATTTCTTTTAAACCTTTGCATCTCACATTTTTTGTCTACATTATTATCAGTGTTATCCTCTTTTATTTTTTTCTCACAGAATCACAGAATCATACAGCACAGAAGAAGGCCATTCTGCCCAGCGTGCCTGTGCCAGCTCTTTGAAAGAGCTATCCAATTAGTCCTACTCCTCTGTTCTTTTCCCCATAGCCCTGCAAATTTCTCCCTTTCAAGTATATATTCAAGTTCCTTTTGAAAGTTGCTATTGAATCTGCTTCCACCACCCTTTCAGGTAGTGCATTCCAATAACTCGCAATGTAAAGCAATTTCTCCTCATTTCCCCCTGGATTTTCTGTCAAGAATCCTGCTGACAAAAAGCTTACTCCTTTAAGGAGTCTTTCCCTCATTTTGTATAATCTTTTTGTATCACTGACCCTCAGACGTCTTATGTTCAGAATTTCATTCCAAATCTAGTGTGTACTCCTGTTGATAAACATGAATTTAGGAATATATTTGATCAAATGTTTAGTGAAAACAGTAGATGGCGCTCTGTACCAAGAAACAACTCATCCAACAATTGAGATAAGCTGTGGAAGTTTCTTGTGCAGGTAAATTGTCTGCTATTCGCCCTTTTTACGTCTTAATTATTCACATGAATGTTTGAAGGCAAATGTTAGCTATACTTAACATGAAGATGCTGAATATTAATCACAACTGATAAGTGTGAAAACAGAAAATTCTGGAACTGCACGATAAGTGAGTCAGCATCACCTGTAAAGAGAAAAGACAGGATAGCATTTGATTGTGAACCCTTTGTCAGAACTGGAAACTGCCATCAGATAGAGCCTGTTTCAACAGCTTATTTTGGGGAAGGTATCATTTGGAGGCAAAGTGCTTTCGAGAGGCCTTCGAGACACACGACAACGCAAAATCGTCAAGCAGAAATTGATAGCCAAGTTCCGCACCCATGAGGACGGCCTCAACCGGGATCTTGGGTTCATGTCACGCTACACGTAACCCCACCAGCGAAAAAAAGTTATCTGTTTTTCATACAACGGGTCATTCTCTGTCTTTCTCTTCCTTTCGGATGTTTCTCTCTCTCTATCTCTCTCTCTGTCTTTTGTTCTGGCCGTTTGTATATTCGGTGGTCCTGTATGTAACATCTCTCTGTCTGAACACTTTGATTGCCTTGACAATGGGCAGTTGGAAAGATTATCTGTAATCACCAGGTATTGTTCTCTGACTATAAATGCTTTAAGATTCAAGGAATCCCACACTTCACCTGACGAAGGAGAAAGCCTCCGAAAGCATGTGATTTTCAAATAAAACTGTTGGACTATAACCTGGTGTTGTAAGATTCCTTACATTTCTCAAGGGAAGGGAAGGGAAGTCAATGCATACCTCTCACCTACAAGCTAGATCAAAAGGGGAAGAAATGCAGCAGGTGGCCATCTACCCATGTCTCAATTGGGGAATAGTGTAGGACATTGAAGAACCTAAAAAGGGGAAAACTGACTAAAATAGGGAGGGAATATTATTTTTAAAAATTAGATTCATCAATAACAAGAGGAAGGCCAGCTCCAAAGTATAAATTCAAACAATTCTTAAATGATTCTGCAACACTCCCTCCACCTTCATTTATCCCCTGTGGTTTGTAGGGCCTCTCTAGGACATCTCCATATATTGCAGTAAGGCTGCTTCCTGCGAGTACAACGACAACAACTCGCATTTATATAGCACCTTTAATGTAGTAAAATGTCCCAAGGCGCTTCACAGAAGCATTATCAAACAAGATTTGACACCGAGCCACATCAGGAGATATTAGGACAGGTGACCAAAAACTTAGTCAAAGAGGTAGGTTTTAAGGAGGAGAGATAGGGAGGTTTAGAGAGGGAATTCCAGAGCTTAGGGCCTAGGCAGCTGAAGGCACAGATGCCAATGGGTGGAGCAATTAAAATCGGAGATGTGTAAGAGGCCAGAATTGGAGGAGCACAGAGATCTCAGAGAGATGTAGAGCTGCAGGGGGTTACAGAGATAGAAAGGGCAAGGTCATGGAGGGATTTGAAAACAAGGATGAGAATTTTAAAATCGAGGGGTTGCTGGACCGGGAGTCAATGTAAGTCAACGAGCACAGGGGTGATGGGTGAACAGGTCTTGGTGCAAGTTAGCTTATGGGCAGCAGAATTTTGGATGAGCTCAAATTTATGAAGGGTGGAAGATGGAAGGCCGGCCAGGAGAGCATTGGAATAGTCAAGTTGTTGTTGTTGTTGATGTAGGGCATCCCCAGGACATCTCCGTATATTGCAGTAAAGCTGCTTCCTGAGAGTTAAAGTATTGAATGATCTATCAGAGTGTGGCTTTAGGGATATTGGAAACAGCCTTCTCCCTCCAGTGACTATTAATCCCCTCTCCTTGGTAACCCATCTAAGACTAATGCTTCCTAAGGGGTTACCTGAGTGTCCGTGTCAGTAGACTAGGATTCAAACTTGAATCTACCAGGCTGGAGTCCAATACTCAAACATTGTCACTATCAGATGACCTTTACATTGACATTTTGACTGACTTGCTTTAAAGAAATAAAACAAAAATATTTATAAAGGCTTCGAAGCATTAAAATAGATTTTGTGAGGCTGCCACATTGCATCTCCTACATTTTATTTTTCATACTTAGGGGGTGATTTTAAACCCCAAGAACAGGTGGATAGGGGGCGGGTGGGAGTTGAAAATAGTTGTTTTTTGGGTCGCGACCGTAACCCAGCTTTATTTTGGGTTTAACGTCGGCACGTTAAAGTTAAGGCTTCCCACTGGGAATGCAAAGTCCAAAAATTTTTCGGTTGCGACCCAAAAAGAACAACTATTTTCAACTCCCACCCACCCCCAACCCACCCATTCTTGCGGTTTAAAATCACCCCCTTAGTGTCTATAACGATGAGAATGATTCTATTTTAAATTTCTTAGCTTGTGTCACAAAAATAGCAGAGTGTGTTGTGATGCCATACATATGTATGCAAATACATTATGTTGTTCCTTCAATGTACTTTATATAAGGCAGAGCTTTGGAAATACATGTACAATTCTGGGTGGCCTGTAGATAGCCCAGTTAATGTGTGCCATTATTTGTTGTATGTAATTTTTTCATAAAGGCTGGTTAAGTGTCAGTCGTGGCTCATTGATAGCTCTCTCGCCTCTGAGTCTGAAGGCCCCACTCCATAGATTTGAGCACAAAATCTAGGCTGGCACTTCAATGCAGTATGGAGGAAGTGCTGCGCTGTCGTAAGTGCCGTCTTTTGGATAAGATGTTAAACCGAGGCCCAGTCTGCCCTCCCAGGTGGATGGAAAAGATTGCACGGCATTATTACAAAGAAGAGTGGGGGTGTTCTCCCCGTTATCCTGGCCAACATTTATCCCTTGACCAACATCACTAAAAAACAGATTATCTGGACGTCATTTCATTGCTGTTTTTGGGACCTTGCTGTGCACAAATTGGCTGCCACGTTTCCTACATTACAACAGTGACCGCACTTCAAAAAAAGTACTTCATTGGCTATAAAGCGCTTTGGGACATCCTGAGGTTGTGAAAGGTGTTATATAAATGAAAGTCTTTCAAGTCTTTCTTTTAGCTCTTCCTGTGAAGTCATGTTGATTTCTCCGCATTGGGTTGGTTGCTTTATGCATACTGGTTTTGTTCTTTTGCAGAAGTGCTATGATTTCTGTTGCTGTCAGTAGGCCAGGAATGAAGATGAAATCTTGAAAAATGTCTCCAATTCATGACTTTACTTTTTGGGTTGACTATCTTCTGCAATGTATCAATCCACATTGATTGGGTGGTGGTGGTTGTGGGGTGTTCTATCTACCTCCATCTCAATGGGATGATCTTCAAGCTAGGTTTAGGAGGAAGGCCTGGAGTTTCCCTACACTGTTTAACAAGGTTGCTATGTACTTAGTGATTCTGGGGTCCAGATTCCACTTGTTTCCACTAGTTATATCAGTGCAATCCAGGCGGAATCGGCTGAACCAGCGCAAAAAATTGAGGAATTTTAAACATAAGTGCATTTTGCCCAAAACCACTTACGCTTGTGTTTTCCGTGACCTTTCACGCTGGTTCAAGATTCAAATCACCCGAATCAGGCCCTGCCCACAAAACTGGCCAAGCCCCCAGTCGGAATTGCGAGATTCTGCCGATTGCGCTGGTTCGGGAAGGCTCTTCAAATTGCGCACATTTTCTTAGGCACACAGGCACTAGTAGGCATGTTTCAAAAGTTTTTTCACATCAGAAAATATTTAATTTACTAAGAGACTGACCAGTGTACACCAATGAAACTATCAAATGGTTCAGTAATGTTTTTTAAGTCATTTTCAGTGATTTTAAATCCGGTTACTCGCAGGTGGAGGACTGGACACTCTTATTAAAAATGCTTATTTTTGGTGATAAACCCATTTTCAGCTGTATTCATCAGGTTACCACTTTTAAATACATCATGGAATACTTTTCAATGGAAAGAAAAGAAAGGAACAATTACATTCTATTATGCTGCCCGATTCCGCTGGTTCATGGAAGATTTTACGATTGTGATTATGCAAATAAATTTTAACGGAAACTTGAAGTGTAACCTAACCAGCGCAATTTCAAGCGCATTTTGAGTGCAATTTCCTGATTGCTCCCAGAGTGGAAACTGTACCCCTCTGTTTCTTTTCATTGTGTTTTCCCCTTAACAATTCCAATAGTAACATGCAATGTGCAAAAAACACAAGAGATGGTGCTATTTACCAAGAAATGGCAATAAAGAACCACAAGGAAACATTTGTACAGGAAAAGTCTGTTTAATTCTTTCCTTATAAGGTACATTTACCATTAAATTGGAACCAAATACAAAATAAAAATACTAAATATACAATCTACTATAAAACCTTTAATCTATTCACAATTATTTCACTTCTTCCACCTCCACATTCTAAATAATATTGTAACTCTGATCTGATTTGTCACACTACTTGTCCGACATCCAGTACTGGATGAGCAGAAATTTCCTCCAGCTAAATACTGGGAAGACCAAAGCCATTGTCTTTGGCCCCGACTCCATCCCTCTCCCTGGCCACTGTTTGAGGCTGAACCAAACCGTTCACTACCTTGGCATCCTACTTGACCCTGAGATGAGCTTCCAACCACATATCCTTTCCATCACCAAAACTGCCTACTTCCACTCCACAACATCGCCCATCTCCGCCCTGACCCAGCTCATGTGCTGCTGAAACCCTCATCTATACCTTTGTTAGCTCTAGACTTAACTATTCCAATGCTCTCCTGGCCGGCCTTCCATCTCCCACCCTCCATAAACTTGAGCTCATCCAAAAGTCTGCTGCCTGTAGCCTAACTTGAATCAAGTCCCGTTCATCCATCACCCCTGTGCTCCCTGACCTACATTGGCTCCCAGTCCGGCAACACCTTGATTTTAAAATTCTCACCCTTGTTTTCAAACGCCTCCATGGCCTTGCCCCACCCCATCTCTGTTAATTCCTCCAGCCCTACAACCCTCCGAGATCTCTGTGCTCTTCCAAATCTGACCTCTTGCGCATCCCCAATTTTAATTGCTCCGCCATTGGAATCTGTGCCTTCAGCTGCCTAGGCCCTAAGCTCTGGAATTCCCTCCCTAAACCTCTCTATCTCTCCTCCTTAAAACCTACCTCTTCGACCAAGCTTTTGGTCACCTGTCCTAATATCTCCTTACATTGCCTGGTTTCAAATTTTGTTTCATAACACTCCTGTGAAGCACCTTGGGACATTTTACTACGTTAAAGGCGCTATATAAATTCAAGTTGTTGTTGTAATACTTTGAAAGAAAAGGAAATACAAAAGCAAATCATAATGAAGTTTTACATAATGAAGCTTAACTGAATGTAATTCTAGCAATGTGATCCTGTGTCCATATGTGTTTGAATTTCTTGTACAGTACTATAGACAACATGAAGAAGCTATTTGTTTTGAAAACATTTTCAAAATGAATGGCAAAAAATGTGACGTGAGCCACAATTCAGGCTATTAATACGACTGAGTACCGTAGACCAAAGGGTCATATTAATTTGATGATGTAGTACGGGAAGGTATATTGAATTTTCATCTGCAGTATTGATCATAAAACCTGGTGTATAAGCTGAGCAACCTAGGAGTGTGATTTGCACACTGGTGTGGATGAATACTTGACACATGACTGGGTGCAGTGACCTGTACATCATTTTCGCAATGTTAAGTTATGTATCTGAAATTAGAAAATTTGCTAGCTTACACAACATAATGTGGAGAATAATGGCCAGCTGAGACATAGTACAAAGCAAAAATCAAATCAACAGGTTCAACTGATGTCATAGCTGCAAGACCAAAGTAAACTCTTGAGATTAGATTACTGCCTTGAAATCACTCGGACTGTTTTTCCTTTCTATAACCTGTGTAATGTAAACAATTTTACAACACCAAGTTATAGTCCAGCAATTTTATTTTAAATTCACAAGCTTTCGGAGGCTTCCTCCTTCCTCAGGTAAATGTTTCATTGTAATGTAATGTAGTGTAGTCTACATTACATTCAATGTAATGTAGACTTCATGCAAGTGATTAAACTCAGTTTTATCTGTGTTTTTGTACCATCCACAGCTTTGAGTGCTAGATTCAGTTTTTCTGATGAAAGATTATTGACTTGAAACGTTAACTCTGTTTCTTTCTCCACAGATGCTGACTTGCTGAGCTTTGCCAGCATTTTCTGTTTTTATTCAATTGCCACTATTCCACTTGTTGACATTATGTGATGATGTTCACGCTCAACAATTAAGGATTGTGACATAAACACTGCAAGTTTATTAAAAGAAATTTCCTGTTTGTCACAGTGAGATGCTCTTTCTGACTAGCATATGTTACAACTTTGTGGTGTGTCTCAGAGCGAATGAGCTTCTCCTAAACAACACAAAATTTCACCTCCAATCAGAAAAGAGCCAAATCGTGGACTCCTTGGTTCCCTTACTGTCCAGAGGAATTCCACATTTGATTTTTAGCAGCTGTTTTCTTGCTTTGGAATGTGTGGACTCAGGAGATTCATTTATTTAGGGGCTACTCAGTGTTTTACAACATATGACTTGAGATGAAATGTTGTGGCCTCCTTTTGAGTGCAGGAATTGTGCCAATGGCTTGTGGCAGTCATCTCAGAGGCTTGGGCCATGCAGATAGCAAACAGTCCTGTAGCTTTTAGGTTTGTAATCTTTCCAGTTCCCTTAAAATCAGATCCTTGAACATTTAACTCTAATGTTATATGCCTTGGCAGTATAAAACTTTCCCCAAACCCACCAAAAAAAAGCACCTTGCAGAACAATTGACTGAAAGCAATTATTTACATCGGCAAATGTCTAGCATTCCACTGTTTGAAATGTATTGGTGTTTACTATTACACAGGTGCTGATAAGGGATCACAAGTGGCTCACCTCCCTCCCCCAATCCCTCTGTTATGCCTATTCTGGTAATTTAGACCTTAGAACAGAAATTATTGAGCAGGTCTTTAGAAATGCAAATATTTGTATTTGGTACAGTGTGTCGTTCTATAGAAAGGTGAAGAAAACAGTCCTGGGGCTGAATTTCCAGGTCAGCTAGCTTTTGTGGGGTTGTTTGTGATGCATTTTTTGAAACAGCTAAGCCTCAGCATTGAAGCACTTTTTGCAGTTTTGCTGACTTTTAAAAGATTTGTCTGATTCCCTTTACTCACTGCGTTTACAACAGTACCTTCTATTGTCTTTTGGTGAACTTATGTATCATCAAAATGAGGGGTGTCAGTGGTGAGGAATGGAACATTTTTCAGCATCCTGACCTGGGTCAGGTATACCATAGTTTAGATGTAGGGTAAACGCTTCCTGTTTTGCCTCAGACTGGGGAAGATTTCTTCAGTGGTACTTCAGGGGTTCACAATTTTGCTACAGTTAGTGCGCTGAGAAAACTCTCCTTTAAAGAGATTTAATGCCAGTTTAAGAGTGTCTCTACTCACATCAGTGTGATATTTCCATTTCCCATACCAACTGGCATGTGGCCCTTGTGAGTGAGTTTGCCAATTTGGGGTGCATGAAGTGTAGATCCAGTGTGGTGTCAAATCTGCTTTGCAAAGTGTTCATACCTTTGCTGGTCCCCTGGACACTTTGTAAACTTACCTGATCTTAATGTAAAAATGGACTCTATGTGTCCTGCCAGTGCCAAAGTTTGACCCACATCAACTGGGAACTGGATTAAGACTGTTCAAACTCATTTCATGTAATATGATCCTTACAACCAGCAAAAAGAGGAGACTTTTATCCCACCTATCTGGATGGATTTGGTGCCAGCTCTCAAAGAGTAAAGGAAATCATGTTAGCTCATTGCACCACCCAATCCCTCCTGTTTGCTCAGTTTTAAGAATTAAAATATAGTTGCAGTAGCACTATACCAACTATGCATGTTGGGTAGCACTGAAACCACGACATCAACTTGCATTTATATAGCCCATTTAACATAAGTGTCAGCCTATGCTCAGTGGTAGCACATTTTTTTTATATTTCAAAATATACTTTATTTCATAAAATTTAAAGATGCACACATCTTACACACAGTTCAAATAGAGAGCACAAAATGCAGCACAGCAGTTCAAAGCAATACAGTACAGATCATATACACTATGATCTTATTGTTACAATTTTAAAAACAGAGTATATATTTTCTAATACATTCTGTACAATACAAGGTGGGGTGGCTTTATACAGTGGCTTTTCCCCATAGGTCGCACCTCGCTTCAGTGCGTCCTGCAGCACGTACCCCTGAACCTTGGAGTGTGCCAGTCGGCAACACTCAGTCGTGGACAGGTCCTTCAACTGGAAGACCAACAGGTTTCGGGCAAACCAAAGGGCCTCCTTCACCGAGTTGATGGTCTTCCAGCCGCAGATGATATCTGTCTCAGTGTCCGTCCTGGGGACCAGCCCCTGGAGCCCAGCGTCCTGTGTAACCGAGCAGTTGGGGATGAACCTGGACAGATACCAACGCATCTCTCTCCACACCCTCTGCGCATAGGGGGAAATCCATCAGGAGCTGGACGACGGTCTCGTCCCCGCCGCAGCCTCGAGGGCAACTTGCGGTGGCGCTGAGATTTCTTGCGTGTAGGAAGGACCACACTGGGAGGGCTTTTCTCACCACCATTGTCGTCTCTAAGTCAGAAGAGGGATCAAGCACTACTCCAGAGACTTGAGTATACAATCTGGGCTGACCCTTGAGTGCTGCACTGTTGGGAGATGTTGCCTTTCAGATGAGATATTAAACAGAGGCCTTGTTTACTCTCTCAGTTAGGTGTAAAAGATCCCATGGCATTATTTGAAGAAGGAGCAGGGGAGTTGTCTTGGCCAGCATTTATCCCTCAACCTGCATTAACTTAAAAATAAATTATCTGGCCATTTACCACTTTGCTCTGTGCAAATTGGCAGCCGCACTTGCCTACATTGCAATAGTGCCTACATTTCAAAAAAAGCACTTGGTTGACTGTGAAACAATTTGGGACGCCCTTAGGATGATGAGAGGTGGTATGTAAATACAGGTTCTTTCTTTGCAAAAATGTCCCAAAGTGCTTCACAGCGGTGTAATCAAAAAATGGACGCTGGGCCAAGAAAGGAGACGGGGCGGTCAAAGACTGGCTGGAAGAGGCTTCTAAATGGCCATTTTACTTTTTGTGCACTGGAAAATTAGAATTTATATCGTTGGAATTGTGGCATTTTAAAAAAAAAAGATAAATGTCTGCTTAGATTGCTACATTTGTAAACAATTTTACAACACCAAGTTATAGTCCAGCAATTTTATTTTAAATTCACAAGCTTTCGGAGATTTTCTCCTTCCTCAGGCAAATGTTTCAAGATCTCCTTGAAGCCTACGCATTTATACATATTGAACAATAATAAATGGTGTTTACAGACTGCCCCTGCAACTGCCCGTTGCCAAGGCAATCACCGTGTTCAGACAGAGAGGTGTTACCTGCACCTCTCTTGCTACAGTATAATTCAAAGAACGGGAGATTTCTCATTAATTGTCTTGAGTTGCAACAGGACTGTAGAATTTACAGAGGTCCCAGCTCACGGGAAACTAAACTGACTTTCAGGTTTGATTAATCAGAGCTGCCAGGTGTACGGTAATGCCATACACAATCAATGGGAATTGAAATGAGCACATCAAAGGAATTTTATTCAGTCATTTCTGCCTATTTTGATCATTCTTGCTCCATAAATACAGAGGATCAAAAAGCCTTTTTTATATTTGATTGACTCCTCAGTTAGGAGTAATAACCTTTTTAAAATCTGGCCGTGCAGCAGTGTGAAACCCCCCGGGAGACGGTACCACACCACTTCGGTTTGACGATACATGGAGTATAACTCCAGCACTGTGACAAGATGAGTTTAAGAAGTGCTTGGGGGAGTTCATTGGACCTCCTGGGTACTTGCAAACTTAAACAGAGTTTATATGAATGTTTTGGGAAAGCAGACCCGCCTACCCATGCTTAATGCATTTAAAATTTACTGCGTGAAAACAGAGCTCTTTCCTGGCTGTGAGAGTCGGAGTCATAGCCAGGCATTATAAATAAAATGCTGCTGGCTGCGAATTGATACTGTAGCTGAGATCAGTAGCTACTGTATAACGGCAGCCTTAGGGTTTGTGACATCATCAGGTCCTCTTGATTGAATTACAGTCTTTTAATATATACAAGTTACATTATCCCTTTGCATTTTCTGAAAATTATATCCCTGTAACCTGTGCAATCAGTGGTCAGAACATGTAAATTATGTTTCTGTAAATTTTCCTTCCCTGACATCAGATACCTATCATCCTCTTGCACCTATGACACCACACACCCACTGTTAGTCATTATCTGATATGATGATTGACATTTTTCACAAAGAAAGTGGGGAGTGGTGGGGTGGGAGAACCTTGCATGTTTGTCGATGATCAATTATAGACATGCATTTAAACAAATCACTGACTGGGATGCATCTAGTGAATACTGGGTTGTAACCTCTCCAGCAAGAATACAAAATAACCCAGCCCAAATGAATCTGTTGAAGTAACAACCTGCTAGAAAATCTGAAGCTACTATGGGATGGACAGTGAAGGCTGTTAAAGCAAGGCTTGAGTGGCAGAAATGGATTCATTACACGGCAGTAGCTTAGCCTCGTCCATTGGGGAAGGGGTCTTAGGTTTGTTGCTTGTATGTGTAGTGCACAGAATTGACCAAACCGCCAATGGGTCGGGAGAATGTTTGTAATTTCCTCCTTGACATCCCTTATTCTATATGCATCTCGCTCGGCCCTATGCCTTGTTTTGTATATAATTCCCTCTGCCCTAGTCATTCTATATATATCTTTCTGCACTAATTCCATATTTACCTTTCTCTGCTCAAACCCCAATTCTATATGTATCTCTGTGTTTCTATGAATAATCTCTCTATGTCCGATCTCTTATTCTAGACGTAGCTCTCTGTGGCCTATCCCCAATTCTTCAAGTAGCTCTCTGCCTTATTCCTGGTTCTATAAGTATCTCTACCCTATCCTTAATTCTAAATCACTCAATCTGTCTCTCACTGCCCCATCCCTGAACCTGCACCTATCTCTCTATCTGGCTTATCCCTAATTTTATATGTATCCCTCTGCTCTTTGCTATTTTATGTGGATCTGTGGTGCTCTCTTTGCACTAACCTCTCTCCCTCTGCATCATCCTTTATTCTATGCGTATCCCTCCCCATCCCTTATTCCGTTTATTATCTTTGTTTTCTATATTACTCTGACTTACCCCGTAGTCTATATGTACCTCTCTCGACCTTATTCCTTTTTCAATGATGTTGCAATAGTTGCTGAGCCGCCATACACATAAAGATGCACACTACTTGGCCCCATACAGATATGACAGGAGTGCAAATGAAACTTAATATTCCTTACACCGTAATGCAATGGGGTTTTAATATGCTGGGGGAAAACCAACCGTCTTATCTCTTATTGGATATGTCTAACATCTGTACATGCATTGCATTTTACACCGTTAGCTTTTATTCTGCAGAGATGGCTAAACCTACGATTTAAACTGGGGGCGATTTCGGATTCTTTTCTAACGAAACTACTTGCCCCACAAGGTACGGCTAAGATATTTCTAAATGTGCCGACGGTGTCTGCTCGCCTGTTTTCGGGAGCCGTGGGGCTCTTGAGTTTGGCGTTTGCGTTTTATTTAATTTCGTTGTGCTAACCTGATCCGTTCTATAACGCTATGTCAAAAGGGGGCACATTTCACTGAATTCGCCTAATGAAACGAAAATGAAGTTGGACATTATTACACAGGATTTGGCGACAAGAAATACGAGGAGAGCACGAGGGATCGATTGGCAGAGGCGAGGAGCTAGTTTGAGCTGTCATGCCGCTGCCAGCTGCAGTGTTGTAGAATTTATTGTGTTAAATATTTGCTAAAATGTGGAACTCCAATTCTCAGCAATTTTATCGTTGTAGACTAATGTTTTCAATCAGTTTATGTATTATTTGATGGTATTGAAATGATTGCTCGGTGTACCCAATTTTTAAATAGCTACTGCCCCCACACACTAGGGGGCACACGGTGCTTGGGTAGAGTGTGCTCCGCATGCATCTTACTCGTATTTTCCCCTGGTCACCAGATCTTGGTATTTGTATATCTGAGAATGCAAGCAAATAGAAATAAATATTCTACCATTTGGAATGGCTTTCACTCTATCATGCCCGAAAAGTAACAAAACTCAAAATAAAATTGGCATGTCCTTTATTGCCTTTTTGTGTCATTATTGACGAAACGCTATCTTTTTTTGCAGGAAGGAGCCCTCTGGGAATGCCGTCTTACAAATGTTGCCTATTTTCAGACGTCGCGTATACATCTTTACAAATGACAATAGCTGCAAGTGCTTTACATTGCGACAGATGTGCACCAAAATGGGGCGGATGGGCTCATCAGTGTTTAGAGGAAAATCTTACCACCTCCCCCCCCAAAAAAAACTCCGAACCACAACAATCTTCCCGGGATGCTTTTATAGGATACTTAATGCAAACAGGTTATTTCTCAGCACGATCCTATTCGTATTGCACCTTTACACTCTACAATTATACATACTATATAGAAAAGTACATATGTATGTGTAGCTGTATGTATGTGCATATCTGCGTGTATAAACGTGGGTGGCTATAAATGCATAGAAGGGTATAGACAGCAGTATACAGTATACATATAGACTGCCTCTCTATCAATCTAACCAGGTATGTAGACGGTGTATTCATACATACATACAAACAAACAGTGGTACATGCGTGCAATGATAGACAAGTACATACTTACATAATAGATAGATGAGTTTGTACTTACATGTATAGGCATATAAGAGCGATGTGTACATGTATAAAGATCGAAGTACATGTCTACATGCACAGACATATTTAGGTGTGTCTATTACTGTGGAATCTATATACTTATCTTTGTTGTGATATATAGATAAATGGTGAATCAGACTAGTGCCACATAAAATGTATTTGAAAGGTTAAGATGTTGCTGTAGCAATGGATGCACCTACAGAATCCCTATACTTAATTAGAAAACACTCACTGCGTTCTGTGGCTCAACCCCAATTACACACCAGGAGTTTTCGCTATTTGATTATTGGCGGAGTGTGTTCAGAATGCATGTATTGACACGATCTACGCTATGCTAAATAATTTTCGATAACTGATCGAACGGCAGATTGCGATGTGAAAATGCATAATTCTAGTTTTTTTTCCCCGAGAGTCGAAACTGCTTCAACACTGAACGTTATATTGGGACAAACTTTGCAGAGTAAACGACAGTGCAAATTACTTAACCAAATATTAGAATGATTTTACGTATATTTAACTTTGTAAAGTATACGTGCACTTAAAACAATAAGTGTTCCACCCTTAAGAAAGGTGTTAACCTACGGTGTAGATCTTAGTCTGCGTTCCAAAATAGAGTCACTCTAACGAATATAAACAGTTACAAATATTTTGACGTGGTTTACCGTGTGGTTATATTTTAATAATTGACTTTATACACATCGAATGAATAGCACTTAAATTACATTCTATTCTCCTAGACTGCGATGAGACGGAGCCACGAATGCTGAGTGCAAGATATTCGCTGCTGTATTGCCAAGTTTATTCGATGTTCCCTGTTTGTATTATGCAAAGCGACTACTGGAATTGATGTCTCTCTCTTTCAGAACGTTTTGATCTGCACACATATTTTGCATTTGCTGCATTCATTGACCATTTTAAGATCCCAAGAGTATTTTGCTACTTTGTGCAGCAATATTTACAAATAACAACTCGCAAGGAACTTAAAGGGCATTTTAAAGCAAAGGTGCTTGACAACATAACTTTCTTACTAAAGTATCGAAATATCTAACTTCTAATCGCATCGCCTCGGTTACATTGCACTAATTTAAATTTGTCTTCGGGCATCTTAACAGTCTCTAATGTCGAAGCAGCTCCATCGGGGGAATTTTCGAGGTGCAGAACTCGAACGAGTTGCTTTGCAGACAAATTGCAGAATGAGACTTTGCGCTCCACGTGCTGATATTGTGCAGAAATCACTTTGCATTTCTTCAAATCCGCACGGACAAAATATATAACAGGGAAGTGGCAGAAAATACCTCATCAAAATGCAATCCTTAATTAACTGGTTGCATTCTATTGAGAGCGGTTATTAGAAGGACTGTTCATTATTCAGATCCGGAATCAAACTGTCAATTTGATTTTCAAGCTGAACAAGATTCTTACCCGAAATTAAACTTGTATAACTATTGTATATATTATGCAACCCAAAATTAATCACCACTTTATGTTTGTGACATAGTGACCACACATATTAGTGCAGGTCGGTTGTTACCTCCAGTGCAGTGAGAAGGTTCGCGCGTAAAGAATTCAAATTAACTCCGAGAATGTATTTTAAATGCTTTATTGGTGATTAAATTCGGCGCAGGTATGATGAATTTAAAGAATGCATTTGTTTGCCAAGTCCCGATTTACATGCTATAATTACAGTAATGAAAGTTTAAAACAAAATTGGGAAAGTGTGGGAACTTTTAGTTTGGTTAAAAAGTCCATTGTGCGCGGTGGTTAACGAAGAATGATCCAGAATCTCTCCAGATAGTAAAAAAAAAGAATGAGCATAAAGGCGACATTACAAAATCGCCACGAAAAAAACGGCAGCGTAACACATAGACAGATAATTCCACTTTGTTTTCGGAAAACGGAAGCTTGCTAATCCAAGGTATTGTCTAATTAACAATTACCACGGTCTTAAATTGAACTTTATGACGATTGCTAGATTTCGGGTACCATATCAAAAAAGAACGAATGGAAATAAATACTTGAAGGATCAGCAATATTGCAGAGATGCAGTATTTTCTCTTTCTCTCTCTCTCTCTACCACTCTTTCCCTTTCTGACCCTGATTGCTTACTCGGATAGATGAATAAACAGATCAGTTAATGTATAAAAATGTACACTGACGCTGCTCTTATCTTTCAAATCGAACCAGTGCGTAGACATTATGCGCGGTGTATAATTAATATCGAAGGTATATATATTTATCCACTAATATAACTCAATGAAAATAAAACGTTTTCGGCCACGCAACGCGGGAGTTAATGCACCAGCCAGCTCCAGCTAAGGTGACTGCGAATGTCCTGCACTCCACCACAGCATAGCTGAAAGTTTAAAGTTTAATGACAAACTTTGAACAGACTGATCAGTACCTAACGAGGGCCTGGAAAAGGCCCTGGTAATAAAAATGTAAACAGCGATTCGCTTCCCTGGTTCTTTTTCTCCCACTATAAACGATAACAGAATAAGTTGATGCCAGCATTGTAATTAATTTGTGAGCTGTACTAATTCTGGTAATTTGAACCGGCCTGTATAATCTGTCTAAGTGCAGGCAGCTCCGGTGGGATTCACACATTTCATGCTTCATTACTCAAGTCAAGCACCTCCTCTCAGTATAACCTGAATGCACGTTGCTCTTTGAAATTAAAAGTGAAAAAGAAAATCACAATATAATTATTTTTTAAAAAAACGTCCCCACCCCCCACTCAGATCTTTAGAAAACAAATGCGATTTAAGTCACATTAGTGATTTCCAGCAGCCGGGAATTCTTAATACTTAACTTCAATGTTGCTTTGAATTTGTAAAACAATTCAACAAACGGAAATACTGCTGTTGTGTGCCTCTGAAGTGGATAATGAAACGGCAATGTTTATATATATATATCCAGAGTACGTTGTAACTGCAGTGCACAGATAAAATTGCGGTAATCTTCGCTCGTGAGGATTTAAAACATGACATTTACACTGGGTAGGGAATGGCCAGTCATTGGCTGGTCAGTTATGTTAAACACCATAAAGATAAGAATAAAAGATGCGCGAATCTGATCCACAGGTGCAAATGATGTGCGCATGTGTGTTTGTACTCTACAAAAATGATAGTTTTAAAGAGAATGATGATTCTCAATGTTAATCACCTAATGATGTAAAAATGCATGGGCGGGCTAGGGTTGGTGTTTTGCAAGACTTCCACCAGGTATACAGGGTAAACACGGTATAAACCGAAAGATATAAAGGACGTATACTCACAGATATGAATTTATTAGATCTATACGCTTAACAGACACTTACTTCAAAGCGAAATAGACCTGAAACTTGTAAGAGATGCAGTCCTGAAATGCATACACTAAGAAGCCATAGTCCAAACCAATATACCCAGTAGAGGAATTTTCCGCTGACATGCACGTAATCCATGTGCGCTTGCAGTCAATACACATCTGATATGTATATCTTGGAAATTGCATACATCTAAAATTAAATATAACTTTTTATACACTTAAAGATGACACACGTAATTCACACGTAATGCGGATATACTGTAACACATATACTAGAAGATAGTGTACAGGCAACATATAGCAGTCAAACGAGTCATACAAATAATGTAAATACTTTAAAGTGGTGGCCGGCTGCTTTGTTTCTGCACGGCGGAGGTTACACCTAACACGTACAAAACAGAATATACACCGAAGATATATACAAAGACGTTATGCACCAAACATCATCGAGTCGACCTTTTGCATTTGTGCAACAAGTGTCGGTCTGTTACAGTGCGATGAAATGTAATTGATACTGGAGGGAATTCTTAGGAGAGCTAATAGAATTTCAAAGTTTTAACAAGCAATCTACTTAGAATAAGCAGGCTTTAGAATAAGTGTGTGTATATTATGAGGATATCCCAAGGAATTTCCTCAAAAAGTTAGAAAATAACAAAAACTCTAATTGCCTAAAGTCACAAATGCGTCCACTAGTCCTAATTAGATTAAGTGATTAAGGGGATGGCTTCTGCTTAATAGCCAGGGAATCGAAATGTGACACCAGGCCAAAAAGTGAACATTTTATGTAAGGCGGGCACTAGTGTAGCAGTAACTAGGTTTATTTTATCCTCTAAATAAAAAGCAGTTAGTACCACAGCACCGTGATACTGGCACAGAACAGCTGTAAAGTTAATATAAAACACCTGTCACTCACAAAATTAACAAAATAGTTAAGTTAAAAATCATCAACATGATGCAACATTAATTTACGCATTTCGGAATTTTAAAAAAAAACTATTATTCAATAAAAGATTTCTCTATAAATATGTATAGATACTTATAAATATATAGATATAGATATTACATATCATGTAGCCGGAATTATAGTTTTCTTTAAATGTGGTTCTTTCAATTTATTGGTTTCACAGCAAACGTCCCTACTTACATGTAATTTCTGACCTTTGCGCCTCACGATGTAATGTCACTAATATTATAAATACTGTTTAATTTGTTGCGTCGATTTTATTTCGACATCAGCAAATCTTTGCCTCCAATCGCAGAAGTCTGTGTAATAATAATAATTCACAAAAAACTAAACAGCACCAAATAAATCCCGACGCCACTGCTTTGCTAGGAAAAGAAACAAAATAAAACGCACGAGTTCGATTGTACGGAAGACACAGCAAGTCGCATTTGTCCTTTATGTCGCAAACAGGTCATTTTTGTTTGTACACAGGTAACACAATACATGAGCGAAAAAGGAGCAAAGAAAAAAAATCTTTACAACCACTTGTTGGAGTCGATTCATCTCCCTCCCCTCTTTTTTTCTCTATTAATGGCAACCTCGCCACCTTTTAGATAAAGTTTGCAAAGAGATCTAGCTGTGTTTTCTTACTGGCGGTTCTTTCCCTGCCTCCATCACCTGAACCCTGCTTCACATCATCCCCAGTAATTGCAGATGCCTTTGATTATTGTAGGTGACTGGAAACAATAAGCCTCCCCAAAAAGGTTCACGACAGTGGAGCTTCTTTTGTCATGAATAGGCCTTTTTTTTTTTTGCTGTTGTTGGTCAGGATGAGATCTGGTTGCTGATGGAGGATCTGGACGCAGAGGTACATGACTGTTGTAAATCCATCAGTGCTGAGACAGGCTATTTTTTGAAGCTGCTAGGTACTGACATTCCTAACGAGTACGCAGGCGCGGGCAGGTGGCACCCAGCACTTTATGACCAGGTGAGATGATCCTGTAGAGGTAAAAGGAGAAATTACTCAATAGCTCGCAGATCATCAACTTTTGACGACACTACGCACAACTCCAGGCGATATGTCAATACTGGGGAAAATGGGGGACTGGCAGGTACGTGGACTTTTCTATTAACTACACTCCTTCAGCTTACTACCTTTGTTCGACTAACTTAAAGTTGCTCTTTAAGAAAGTTCCTAACGTTTTATTATGTGTACGCATATAATTGATAAATCTGAGAAATTGGGACAAAGAATTACGAACTGTAATAGAAGTCCCCTTGAGCCCAAGCTTTCTATCAGTACTTGCAATCGGATTTACCTAGATGACGTAAGTGATACAAACTATTTATGTAGTTTGCAGTTGAGTAAAAGGGAAGTTTAAACATCTAGTGCTAGTGCAGATCAAACTCGTCGTGGTTTAAAATGCATCATCTGTTGATTTGTTTGAATGGGCTGTAGAAAGGCTCACTTTATAAATATGCTTTAAACTTTTTGACTTTTTTCTTCTGAGATTAATTCGGTGTTTTGAATAGAATTTGTAGTCAGCTTACTATCGGCACAGTACTCCAGATATGTAGAATGCAATCATTGCCGTTTTACAACTTCTCTTAATTTGGGCCCAATCAAAATTAGATTAAAAACAAGATTGATTAACTTCTACATTAATACTGGGACGATGTGACTGTTCCATTTGTTTGCTAGTTACATTGAACAATTTTGCTAGTCTTGGACAAATATAACGCGTTTCCTAGGAAAGTTTAAATAAAATTGAATTTCAATTTTCCTTTTACAGATTTATTTTTAAATACATGTTGATAATTGGATATGTGTTTGCAGACGACCTTTTCAAAAATACACGATTAGATTCAAACATATTGGAAAGTCTAATTGGTACCAATTACATTTCTATGGATATTAAAGCAGCA
Organism: Heptranchias perlo; assembly: GCF_035084215.1. Classification (NCBI taxonomy): domain Eukaryota; kingdom Metazoa; phylum Chordata; class Chondrichthyes; order Hexanchiformes; family Hexanchidae; genus Heptranchias; species Heptranchias perlo. The sequence continues at coordinate 127,347,526 of NC_090327.1, forward strand.
TCACATTTTAAATGTTTAAAGTATCTATGTCAAACATTTGAATTATATAACTTTGAGTGAGAAACCAATCGTGTGTAGATACATATATATTTCTATAAAACGTATGTGCTGTTTACTTCGTACAAACTTTATTACCTAATTGTACTGCTTCATGTTTTCCTAGATTTTCTCAATGTGAGATTTGAGGATAGTATGAAATAGTAATGCTTCCAGTTTGAGCTGGAGTTATGTTAAATCCACATATCTAGAATTTCCCAAATATTTGATTTTTAAAAAGAGAGTTGGAGTCAGGTAAAATGAGTTTCTAACTTTACAGTGATTAATCATTTCTAGAGGGGGGAAAAGAAGGACACACTGACCCATAGTTGTATAAGTTCTTAAGGAGTGAGAAGGGGTATTCTTTATCAGCTGAAACGAAAAGACCTTTACCTAAGAAAATGCTTGTTAGATGCTGATTATTAACATAGGTATTATATCAGTAGAATTTATTGAAATCCAATTTTCCATAAAATAAACATCTTGACAGCAGTATTAAAATAAACGTCGTTGTATTATTGTGGGATATGTACCTATAGTTTATATATTATTTCCACCGAGGAACGAAAATTTGTCAAAATGTCCGAAGTACATGCGCGGTTTAGACCAGGTGCTAGTAATAGGTAAAAAATGTCCTACAATAATTGGAGATTTAAAGTCCCCTTCATCTGTGCCCCAAGTTAAAATATGTGGCAAATGTTTACATTTTTAATATATATTTTCACGCATTTGCACTTAATTTGATAGTCAATGTAAACTGCAACAGGTCCCCGGGATAGTTATTTTCTCCTCTATTCTGAAATGGGTGGGTATTTTTTTAAATTCGTAATGAGAAGATTTTATTGCTCCTGACATCAATTATTACAAAAACACGCTCGGTGAAATCCTGTTTCATCACCTTCGCTCACCTTAAAGGGGTTATTGTATTTATTTTAATCCGGTACAATAAAGTTTTTCAACCGAATTATCAGATGCGAATATTTCCCTCCCCATTGAAAATCGCTGGTATTTTCAAACGACGCGAGCCTTGTTATGGCTACGTGTGTATAGAATCATATTTAATTAAAACAAGTGCAAATTGGGGACGGGGGCGAGGTGGGGGGGGGGGCTTCCAATAAATTTCACAGGTTTAGGCTACTCACAGATTGCTTTACAAAAACGAGAAGTGAAAACAGTATTTCAAAATGTTCTGTCAAAAATAGTTTCCACTCAACAGTAACACATATTTTAATTATTCATCGCATTTTGATGTACTAGTCAATTAGAGGTTAATTTTATATATCATTCTGAAACAAACCAACCACTTGCATGCACAACGAGTCCGCCAGTAAAGGAATTAATGCATTAAAATTTTACAAGAAACTAACATATTACAGTAATTTACAGAAGGTCAATATAATATTATTTGAGAAAAATAACGCAAGCCTAGAAAATACCTAATGTTTAAATTAATAGACACTTGCACGCAGATAAAATTGAAAAGTTGTAACTTCACTCGTGCCATTGCTTTAAAATCAATAATCATATAAAATCGTTATCTGTTTTAATTGGTAGCATTACACTTTGAGGGATTGTTTCCTCTTCAACTATTAAACTGAAAATGACAAATCACAATTCATACAAACGCCTTGTTATGAATAAACACTTAACAGTTGAAAGTGAGCAAGTGAAAAAAAATCGATCATATTAAAAACTAAAAATGCAGCTATACTGTTTGCAAATGCCTCAGGGGAACAAAAAGTATTAGAAAATACATACACTAAGTGTGTGTGTATATGTGTTATATGGCTACATAGACAGGTAGTTACATTTTTTTTTAAATCGAGGTATAAGCAAGAGACTTTCACCTCATTTTAGCCGTAATGCTCTCTGTGGCTCTCGCGCATGAGGAAGATCGAAATTATTTTTCATCAACTTTCAAAGGATTTGGCCTTTCGGAGCGAGGTGTTCTGAACTAGTTGATATCTCGGGTCTTCTAATTAAAGACAATAGGTTCTGATGACATCTTTGTCCTAGAGCTCCACCAAAAATGGTAATGAAGATTAGCTAAGGACGACGCCTAGATCTGGTCACACAGATTACCTGTGTTGAGAGTTATCCTTACACACTTTGTCACCTTGAATGAAAGACCACGTATAACCTTCTGTCTCAATTCATAATTCAAAGTCAATTAGCTATTTATTATGATAATAACTTTTATGTAAAACATAGTGAAGCGGGTTGGAAGACGGCGCTAGGTCGACATAGTTTGCTTTTAAGTCACTGTTTATGTATGGCATTGAATAGCTACATGAAAAACATGATTTCCACCTCAATGGGAGCAAACCAACACTTTAGTCGCTTGTTATTTAAAGCCTCGAAATATCAAAGAGAGGTGAATTCCGAAAGAAGTTGCCCCTAGCAGACCTACTATTTCACAGGGATGCGATAGAAGACGCAGCCACCGAAAGAATCTGATTAATAATACATTTTAGCACCACTGGATTTTGCCATTCTAATAAGCTTAAAAGTATCATAGAACTAAATGTTATAAATAATGATAAAACTGCCTTCTCTTTACCTGCTCTAACTGAATTTTTTGGGGGGAGATGCTTTAAAAAAATTAGCAAAGGCAGTGAAATCGCTATCAGTTCGAAATCCATTTAACGACATCCATTGTCAAATGGGTTAATGTTAAACCCACTACTTATTAAAGGACCACATGAAAGGAGGTTGGGTGCATGATGCACAAAGGGATATGAAATTAATAGCTGTTTGAAACTATATGTAAATACATATTTATTACTATTGTGGTGACACCATTTAACGCAGTGAGAATTTAAAGTGCACTTCATCAGGGGCAGTTGCTCTTATTAAAAAGTATAACACTACACAGTACTTTAAACAACTGAGCTCCGTGTTTCAATAAGGTTATTAGCCTCTTGGGAAACCATCAAGTAAAAACTAAACACTATCATCATCATTATATCTGTTGGGAAAAGGGTTAACTAAGGAAATAAAATAATATACTCGTATTCTGTGCATGGGCACAATAGCAGGTAAGGAAGAATTTAACTATTTGGGTCTCCAATTCAATACAACAAATGGTTCCATGTGTATTTTTTAAGCTGCTGTCCACCTCCAATGTATTTATGTTGACGTCCATTGCCAGCTCTGTACCTGTGTCCATTGGAGCAGTAATGTGGTTGAATGAGTGTTTGGCTGGCGTTCATATGCTAATTGGGCTGTTATTAGCGAGTTACTAAAGAGCTGAGAGGGGAACTCGATCGACCATTAGAGGGAGATCTCAGAGCACATACAGAGCTCTAAACCAACACACACTCTCTGTACAGGACTGTCCGCTGTCTGAGACATCCAGTCAGCCACTTTTACACCAATCCATGAGAATGCTGTGGAAATTAGCGGACAATATCAAATATGAGGAGTGTGAGGTAAGCAATTTTATATTAGCTTTAAAAAATAAAACAAAATGCAGTTTTCAATGAACCGTCGAGTGAAGGAACATCTATGCATCATCTCCCATTTAAACCGAATATTGCAAAGTTTTTTTTAAGCATTAAGCACGCTTCCACAAATATCTATTCTATACAAAATGCAGTACGATAAAAATTTGAAGCATTCAGACATTCGGCTTAATAACATTGCAAAATAGTACAAACCCCGATTGCAATATGTATACCAAAGTCTCCATTGTCTGACAGTAGCTCACGTTTGTAAACAATACAAGAAACGAGATTTGAGAAATATGTCCATTAGGTAAAAATATCAGTAATGTTATCTATTTTATCAACCTGGTTATAAACATTCATTTGTAGATTTTTAAAAATATCTTTAAAAGTGTATTATGCTGGCGACGTTTGTGAACGCAAAAAAATGCTGTAAAATGTTAAGTTTCCTGTACTATTGTCATAAAGCACTGTGACAAAGTGAAACTTTGATCATGCAAATAAAGGAAGTACATTTTTGTTGTAAACTAATGAATTACCAACCACTAAAATTTGTATTTGCCTGCATTTCGTTCCCTCCACTCCACCCCCCCCACCCAACCGCCTATTGAAACATTGAAATCTGCACAAAATTGTGTTGCCGTTATGATTAAAGGATTTGTGTGATGTGTGTGGAAATGGCAGCAGACATTAGACGGCAATGGTTTTAAAGGCCGTGAGTGTGCCCGGATTGAGAAAGTTGATCTGCAGAGTTTGCTAGGTAATATTTGGGGAGTTGTTTTGGAGTTGTACAGCCAGTCAAACGGGTTTGTACAGCAGGCTAGAAGACAGCTCACACCACGGGCTAAACCAAGCAGCCCTTTAGTTTCACTTTTTCTTGGAACTTAGCTTTTTTTATATAAAAAAAAGAGAAAGAAAGCAGAGAAAAGTATGAAGGATCGGCGCGATCTTCCGGCGAAGAAAGTTAACGATCAAAGCTGAAATCCGTTTATTTGGAACTGGCTTCGAGCTGAGTTTAGACAAAAGTGCTGTTTTTAGGATCTCAGTAGGGAGCAGCTTGCGTAAAAGTGCGTGAAAACGAATGAGGTCTTTGGAGACTCCATAGTGTCTCTGTCGCTCCCTCTGTCTCTTAACTTTTAACCCATTGCACGATGGATCAGGCTACTAGTGACCCAGGATCAGGGCAGCGCACGTCTCCGGGAAAAGATCTGAAAAGGAAGAGAGCTGAGAGCACAGGTAGCCTCTCCCCAGCCAGGAAACGACTGGCCGCCGACATGCCTTTGGCATTTTCTGGATTTTCACACGATAACGAGGTGCAAATTCCTTCCCGTGTCACTCTCTCTTTCTTTTCTCTCGTTCCTTTCTTTTTTTTCTCTCTCCATCCCTTCTTTCCTTCCCCCTCTCTCTCTCTCTCTCACTTTCGCATGCCCTCGATCACTTTAAAATGTTCTCCTCTTTCCTGTGATTCGTCAGACCCAGCAGAGTGTCCCCCTCTTTTCTCTCTCTCTCTCTGATTAGATACACTGATTCTTTATTCAATGGACGTCATTTATAACAGACTGCCTTTAGTTGCTTCCTCGCTTCACGCTCGATTTCCGACCATTCTTCCCTTATTAAGTATTCGTGTAATATTAATAGTCATGAATATCTGCTATTATGTGCTGGACTGAAGCTGCGGCTCGCCATTAGAGGAGGAGAAAGAAAGAGGGAGAAAAAAAAAGTTTGAAAAATCTACCGACGTGACGCCCTGAAACTAGACACATTCTGATATTTTTTTTTGTGTGTGTGTTGTTCCCAATGAAGAAATTTTTCAAGTTCTGATGGATTCTGCTGCCTTGCTTCTGCATGTGACTCCCCGGCGTTGTGATCGTGTTGTAGTTGTATAGTACTGGACTGTTTTTTTCCAATTTTCCACTCTAGGTCTCTCTCTTTTTTCCCCCTGACGAGCTCAGATCAGACTGTCCGCAGATGTTAGTGCACAGTTTCTCGGCGATGGTGAGTTACAGTGAGATGGCACTAGATTTAAATCAACCCCAACTGGTAGCACTTTCGATTTTGAAACCTTAGCATACCTCCTATGAGAATAATATTTTGCTGAATTCTCCCCCTCGTGATGATTTACATTTATTGTTGATGCCTTTAAACTTATGATTGCAATCATGCTACCACAACGAAAATATAATGTCAATGATGATTTTTTTTAATGCAACTTTAATGTCTGATTTTATTGCAGGATCGGCACGATGGGACCAGTAATGGGACTCCACGGTTGCCCCAGTTAGGGACAGTCAGCCAGTCTCCATATCCGACCGCCCCGCCGTTATCTCACACCCCTAACACGGACTTCCAGCCTCCCTACTTCCCTCCTCCGTACCAGCCCATCTACCCGCAGTCGCAGGACCCCTATTCCCATGTGAACGACCCCTACTCGCTGAACTCGCTGCACCCGCAACCGCAGCCGCAGCACCCGAGCTGGCCGCAGAGACAGAACCAGGAAGCGGGGATCCTGCACCAGCACCGCGGGCTGCCCCAGCTCGCCGGCCTGGACCCGCGCAGGGAGTACCGGCGGCCCGAGGTCCTGCTCCATAGCACCCACGGACTCGACTCCGGGCTTGGGGATTCATTGCCCATCCACAGCATCGCACACGCCATCGAGGATGTACAGGTAGCTCACTGCAACCCCTTTGGAATTTTTTATTTCTTTTGCTGTTTAATGAACTGTTTTCGCGTATGAGAGGACTTTTGGTGTATAAAATCTGCTTTAGTGAACACTTGATCCACTTAAGAAGATTTTTAAAAATACAATCGGCAAACAAGCACATATGTGAGAGCCGTTTTTGCATTTGTTTATTGGCAATAAGACAACACAAGTCGAAAAATATAATAGTTTAAAAAAAGCTAGCTGACACAACATAATTTAATGCTAGGTATTAAATGCGAACGGATTCCTCTTCTGCATGGCTAGAAATAGATATTTTATGTTCTTCAATTAAATTCGTGTTTTAACTATTTAAATTTTTTGCATTTGTGGAAATAATTAGGTCCCACCAGATTACATCGAACTCCTCAGTGTGTTTTATTCAATATTTCAACTTGGCAGAGCAGATATATTTCAATCTGTATTTTCTCAAGTGCTCCAAAGACGGGAATGAATTTTAAAACAAATTCTGGCGATGCTTTAATTTTTTTTTGCCCCGGAGAAAATAAGGGATGTTTTATTAGCTGTACCGAGTCAGTTATTAGAGCTGGTTTCGATGCCTGTGACCATTGTGGACTTACAGTTCCGAGGTTGTAAAAATACAAAAGACATGTGCTTGCATTGTGTTAAATCGTTCATATTCTAGTGGAGAGGAGAATTGTGTTTTTAAATTATATTATAATATGAACTCCCTTCAGCAATAACCGCGGCCTGAAATAATTATTAGTACGATATTACTTATCTTGCAAACAAAAGATGCATATAAACGCAGAATGAAAACCAGCCGCCCTGTTGGTAGGCTGAGTTTGAGGCTATGCTTTTTCGAAACACTACTTTTAATTTCGTAAGAAAAAAATGCCGATTTTAAAGCTCTCGTAAAATATTCATAAGCAAGGAACCGTCATGCATTCATTTCCAAACAAATACTCATTATGAATGCTTAGAGCGATTGAAAGCTGTTCAACATTCCACTTAATACCTGCGGCTATACTTTACTTAAATGTGACTGGCTCTTTAACACACACACACACAAAATCTGCTGTAAACAAGCTTACAAATACAGCCTTAACTGTATGATATGCGTCTCCACTACTCCGGGAGAATATTTAACAACAAAAGCATAGTCTACTGACAAAAAGGTGTTATAGGGAGAAGAAGAGAAAAAAATAAGTCTAAATGGTTCAGCTTATTTTGATGCGACTGTGTTTGCGTGATACCGGAATTAAAAAGTCCCTACATTCGTGAATTATTTATTCAGTGTTTGTATTTCAGTAATGTGGGGGAGACTGCCGATCCGGCTTTGGAATGCAATTATGATCATGAAGTCTCTTTAACACTCTGGTGTCAATTGTTCAGATTGTCAAAGTGGTGCCAATTTTGTGCATCTTTGTGGTGCTGGGAGTAAAACGGGCGTCTAGCGCCTTTAGCCTCGATTATCAGGAGAAAAATTCTTCTTTTACACCACTTTAAAGTATATAGTCCCACAGATTGTAAACCTTTTGTACAAAACGGCTTTTAGTAAAAAAAAATCGAAATCTCAATGGATTCAGCCACGTTCTTGAACGTTTTAAATGTATGGCTGATGTGGACGGAGTGCCAACATTAATTTTAACAACTGATTCAAAACTAACCCGACTTAAAATCAAAAATCACTTGGGGCAAGTTGTGCGTGAAGGGTTGAACCACATTGTGAGAGGAAAATATAATGGAGAATCTACCAATAATGTACTGGGAAACTAGTGTTGATTAGATGGAGAGTATAATAATAATAAATAATAAAGAAAAAAATCAAAGCTGAATGAATAATGTTAGATCGGTCGCTGACATTGCAGCGGGGATTTGGAAGTGAGTGTTATTTGTAAATGAACTAGCTGTTCTGCAGTGATTGTCAATCGCTCAGTCTCAGTAGAATTCGTGTCGAATTGGAGAACATATTCCGACGCTGTATTGCATGTCGGTGTTGGAATGAACAGACTTGCTCTCACTTAATGTTTCCAATAACAAGTAAAAGCTGAGGACAAAATGCATTTCCGAAAGGAACTTGCTAGGGGATGGTCAGTGGCACAGTAGAACGATTTAAATCACCCCCCCCTCCCACTACCCCACTCCGCAACACACAGTCTCTTTTACATAGAGAAATTATGAAATAAACAAATCTCACAACTTCAGGCATCCAGCCCAGTCGTTCCATCAAACATAAATACCATTTAATATAACGAAAATAAAAATCGTGTTCCGCCTTATGCCAATGTTGAACAAAGAACGGGAAGTATCCTTCTGTTGTTATAGCACTGTATTATCATTTTTGTTCAGCAGAATGACCCTGGCTCTGGGTGAATTGTTACAACTTCTAAGGTGGCCCAGTTTCACGCAGTTCCTGTCATGCTTAAGATTTTCTGCAGTCTTTATTTCCACAAGTTTACGTTTCTATCTTTTTTTTTTAAATTCCATTTCAGCATGTTGATGACCAAAGTATTAACATCCAGGACCATACCGTCATTAAGAAAGGCAAGTTCTTCTTTTCCTTGTCATCCAACATGTTTTTACAGGCGGTACACAGCCCAGCAAATCTTGGCTGCTTTACTCCAGTTTATTGTGTGCTACATCTAACGTCAAACTAGAGACTGAAGACAATTAGGAAACAGCCATGATGGCTTGCAGGATAGTCCTTGGTTGTTTTTTTTTTGTTCCGTGAGGGTACTCGCACAAAATATCCTGTCTTTGCATCTCAGACTCTGAACGTTGGTGTGGATTTAAGGAATTCCTTACAGTTGTGCTCCTTTAATGAGCAAAGGAATTAGGGAGCATATAAATCAAACCAAATGTCTGAACTTGCAGAAGCAATTATACTGTCGATTGGCGTTACATGCTTTTGAGGGTCTGGTTAGTCATGTGCATTTAGACGTGTATTTATTTCTATGGAGCTTTGGTTGGGAAATAGCTTAGCCACCCTAAAGATCTGCCTGCTTTCATTGCTAAGTTGTTTATTGTGAAGTTGCTACAGGATGGTTTTGATTTTGATTATATATATACATATATATATATATATATCGAATACGTGTTTATACATACTATATGTATAATGTGTGTATGCACACTAATTCGTAAAACTGCAGCATACGATTAAATGGCTTAAGTTTCATCTTTCTGCTTCTCAAGGTTTTGTCACGTCAAATTACATGTGCAAGGGATAAATCTTAAGAGATGCTCTTTCCACGTCGACATGATAATTGGCTCTTTTATTAGTAATCTCAAGAGTTCGTTTAACTCCTATTGTCTCTATTAGCCTCCCCAGAGCTATTAATGTCACAAGTGATCTATCCGGAACTAGAAGCTCGACGTCTTCAAAGATCCAGAGTAGATTTCCAGTGGCATAAAGAGAAACCCAAAGCAGTGCACTTGATTATACTGCAAAGGTGCTTTTGTTGTGGGAAACGTGTAAATAGTAATATTTATAGAAACAAAGCACAGGCAATATCGCTAACCTACATTTTAGACGGTCAGTCAATAATAAAAATGAACGATTGACAAATACACTGGATGATTCGCTGGAGTTGAGGAAATTTAGCCATTCAGTGGTTTTGTTGCATTGTTTTGGTCTAATTCTGCACTGATGATCAGAGTTACACAATTGTTCATTTTTAGCCTCTTTTTAACTGAACAGTTAGAGCGATCCGTTGACTAAATGAAGGTTATTTCGCGAAAGCGCCTGCTTTAATTTCCTGTGAATCACATCGGTTTTTTTTTGCAATTAACTGATAAATTGAGGCTAAGAGTTGACGTGTTGATGTTCCAGTGTGTGTGCGTCGTTTTGTAGGCAGAAGCAATGACTATTTTACTGTGGGATGCAAGTGCAGATGCAGAATGCAACGGAATCGAATTAGCATGAGAATAAAACAAAATAATATCCACTAGCACATCCTGTTATTGTAATATTTATGCTATTTCAAGATAAATACATTGAAATCAATTTAGTCCGAACAAATAACTTTAAATATAAAAATGAATGAAGCACAATGCAAAACAATGCTAAGTGTTTAAAAGGGTAACGGGAATAGATTAGAATATGTGTTTACTCTTGACTTGCAATACAGGGCATCTATTTGTGTTGTATTGAATCATTTTCTATTACACAATGGAAATGACTTTATTATGATATTGACCGACATAACGTTTCAAAATTGGTCTTGGCAGCAAAATGTAGTTAGCAACATAACTTTAGAAAGACCGTATTTATAATAAAGACGTGGTACGCTGCAATTCGATCTGAATGTGCTGCATTTTGTACAAATGATCAGATTTCATTTTATTTTGGTTTTAAAATACACAATCTAAAGTCCAATTCAGTGTAGAGGACAGTTTGCATTAGTGTGCACCGCTTATGATCACAATATATCCCGATAATGTGACAAAGGCCTTGTTTTATTATCGACTCTTTCATAAAATCTAATCCCAATCGGTCCAATTGAATTGTTTTTATTGTACAGGGGTTGGAGTTGTTGGGTTAGTGGGGACCACAACTGCAGAGAGTTGTAAAGTGACCTTTTATGTTAGATTATGGAAATGGCAGAGGTGTGCTCTTCAGGGGGCGGTTATTGATTTGTCTGATGGTTCTGTTTCAGGTCCCATGTCCCTATCTAAGTCTCACAGTGGGGCTGTCACCTCGATCTCACTCAATAAGGACGGGGTCTTTGGCGGGGTTGCGAACCCGAACGAGGTGTTCTGTTCAGTTCCGGGTCGCCTCTCCCTCCTCAGTTCAACATCAAAGTACAAGGTGACGGTGGCGGAAGTGCAGAGACGCCTGTCTCCGCCCGAGTGTCTCAACGCCTCGTTGCTGGGAGGAGTGCTTAGGAGGTGAGGGCTATTAGTGCGCTGGGTACCCTCCAACCCAGCTCCGCTTCATGGAAACACAGGACAGCGCACACATCAGTGAAAACCCCTTTTTACAACACATCTGACTGTTAAATTATTTTAGTGATGTTACCATTATTTATTTTCGCTATTTGCTAATTGTTTTGTTTCTCATAACCTTTAAAGGGCAATTATCACATTTTAGGTGGAGCTGTTAACACTTGCGATGCAGATAGCCATTTTTTTTTAGTTCTGTACACACACGAATGTTCCGTTGGATCAATCAAAAGTCTCTGCCAACAGATTGAAACCCACACATTAAATACTGAATCTTCATAAGAACAACTTTATAGGTATATTCTTAACAATTTTAAATGAAACATTTATTAAACAGCCTTGCATAAGGACAGTTTTTTTTAGTTCCTTCACAATTTAAATGGCGCAAAACTGTTAAATCAAATACACGAGTACATAAAAAAGTCATTTTAGCTTATTAAAGGTTTGCATTAGAAAGAAGAGTAACTTTTACTCCTTAGCGGAAACAGGACTCCGTTTGAAAATTGCTTTGTAATCTCAAAATGCGCAATTTTCAATTTAGTAGTGAAAGTTTCAACACTTTAGACGTAATTAGTATGTGAATAACGCGTGTTACAGAATGTGTATACACTTGCAAATTAACCATGAGCTTTCCCCCTTTTTTTTAAATAGGGCGAAATCTAAAAATGGAGGAAGGTCTTTAAGAGAAAAATTAGATAAAATTGGATTAAATTTACCAGCTGGTAGACGCAAAGCTGCTAACGTTACGCTGCTAACCTCACTTGTTGAGGGTAAGTAAGCTTTATTGCATTTTCCTCATGTATGGACAAAGGCACAATAATAAAATGGGATGCTTCCAGTACTGTACAAGAGCGGGAAAATTTGTTTTTGTGAAGCCACGTGCCCTTGTGTAACCCGCACCAGTATTCAACAGTCTTTGCCTCGTGTTAACCCTTCAATGTGGTGACAGAGATAAACAAGCAACAAAGCGCCGACTGCTTTAGTATTGAACATTGTAATGGTTGGTTCCTAGTGTGTACAGTAAGCAACCGGCAGGGTTATTAGATCTCTGGAAGAGTATTATATAAAAAAAGAGCCTAGCATGACCAGATATAGCCAGAGGATGTGCTGCGTGTTGTGGGGAATCTACGAAGGTTGTAAATCACTATTGTGTTTCTTTGGGGGTGGAGGAGAATGAATTGATTTGTGTATTTGACAACTGATGACTGAAAAATCTTCAACCGATTGGGATGATAGTAAGAAACCCAACGCCACAGTTTTGTTCATCAATTAAATATAGTTTTCAGGATTGTTGAGTTGAAAACAAGTAGTGCAATCGCAAACGTCACAGAAAGAAAGTTCAGTGCAGGGGGGAATCTTCATTTATCTAATTTGTTGAATGTGATGACTAGGAGACACTCAATGGTCCGTAATTAGCGATTTATCCTAATGCTATTGAGCGCATTAAGCTTTTTTTGATTAGAGAATGAGAAATAAAGTCCAGCCTCATTGACTTATTTCAGTTTTGTGTTGGATGTCTTAAAACTGACCTAAGAGTGAAATACATTGCTGTATCTGTTTATGATTGATACTCATTGCGTGCAGAGTCTAGGTTGCAGTATCGCCACAACTATGTTGAGAACGGTCCAGTGTGTCAGTGCCTTGTGGAGAAAGGTTCTTATAGAAAATCATTACATTAATCTGATTATGGTCCTGGGTTATTATTAGCCAGGAGTGGATTCACGCGTAGATGGTTTGCTGATAAATGTGTGACCAGTTGGATTTCTGGGGGCAGGCTGTTGGACTGTGTCCTGTTGTTATTGTTTATGATCTGTTCCATTTTATGGAAACGAGTTACTGGACTGTGCCTTTGAAGCACTAATTGGCGCATGCGTCCTTCCGGAGCTGGCTAATGGCAGGAAGCCCTGCAGTAAAACCCAACTGGTTCAGGAAATTAAAACCAAAGGCTTTGAAATCAACAAAAAAGACAGGGTTCTAGAGAATGATGTATTCTAGCCGTTCAAGAGGAACAGACAAATATATATTTGTTGTTTGCAAGGATTGCTTCTTTTTCAAAGTGCTTAGTTATGCAATACTTTCATACTGGGAAACAGTGTATTAATTTAACATTATATCGACCAGCTAATTGTAATGATAAAAAATTGCGAATCCTTCACGTTGTTGATTCTTTATGGTGCATTGTATTGAACTGCACGAGCATTTGGTTTGAATCATGTTTCTTTAACTAAGGGGTTTCGGTATATTTCTGCCTGGTCAATGAAATGTTACTATATTCTTTAACTGGTTGCTGCAGTTGGTCTACAAACAGTTCTTTTTTTTTACAATCAGCAGAAGTTCAACCATATCCACACAACTCAGCCTTTCACAAAGTGCTGTCTAAAGCCAGTCTGGGTCTTGGGAACTATTCCGATATAATGTTTCCTTATAATGTTTATGAGCCAACATGTGAAAGATTGCAAACGGCCATTGCTGTACTGTATTACTACAACATGCTTTGTTGTTTAGTTGCATTGGGGTTTACGGAACACAGGCTTAAGTACAAGAGGATGTTGTATAGACATGGTTTGGACTGGTACTGAATGCATGACAACAAAAGAGATATTGTCAATTTATTTGATATTCTATCCAGTTCACTACTTAGCTCCTCGTAATGTCGTTAAATGACTCACTGAAGCTTTCCGAGTTTTTTTTATTGCATGCTTCAAATATTTAGTTTGTGACAAATGGCAGTATGAGCGTTTCAGCAGGGTACTTTTGAACTATTTCTTACATTATGATGCTGAAAGAAACCCGGAGTGCAGGATACGGATGTTAGTTATCATGTAATGCAATCTAAATATTTAAAGAGACACTACCATTTTTGCTGCTGGGCAGTACCAGTAGTAAAGTGCTCATTTTAAAATTCTGCAAACAATAGCATGCTACTTTCCTTATCTCAGTCATGCCATTAAATTTAATCGACTTAATATACAGATCCAACCAAATTTCAATAATGCAAGTAAAAAGGCAGCCATATTTTATAGGGCTATAAAATGGTTTTGAGCCACTTAAAATGTAATATGTCAAACAATTCTATTAAACATTTTGAGAAAGGTTGCTGGCATTAGTTTGCTTGTTATATCAATTTAACGACATCAAAACCAATTGCGTTTTAAAATATGAATTTAAAACGTTATGCATATATATATACCTATATTTTGCACATGTCATTAATTTCTCTGTGCAGGTGAAGCTGTGCATCTTGCCCGAGATTTTGGTTACGTTTGCGAAACAGAATTCCCAGCCAAAGCAATAGCTGAGTACGTCAACCGGCAACATTCCGATCCCAACGAACAAGTGACACGCAAAAACATGTTACTCGCAACAAAGTGAGTCCTTTCTTTTTAATGAAAACTTCAAGTGAGCTCTTTCCCCATCTACATTCTGCTCTGCAATTAATTTCTGACACATTGGGTGCGGGGTAGTTACTGGGAACTGCTCGGGTCGTGAAGGTGGGAGTTCTTCGATTCAAGATTGGACTATATGAATATTCTAAAATTGATCATTTGGATTCCTGCTATTGCTTAGAAATGTGTGATAGATGGTAAAAGTTTAGCTGTAAAATGTAAACATTGGTCGATAACAGTATATTCAGGGCACTTACACCTGGAGTGCTTGTATTGTTATTATTAGTATTAATTTTATGACATGGTGCAATCAATAACAGTGCCGCCTCAGTTGGCGTCCAATGCTTTCACTGTCAGAGGATAGAAACCACCGTCATTTTGTGAGGTCACACATCAGAGGGAATTATTTAAGCCATAATATTTTGCCAGCAGTTAGTAAACATTATTTAGCAGTAGGTATGGCGGAACTGCTTGGATGAAAAGTAAATTATCTGCTGTGAAATGTTGGAGGAAATTTCCAGGGTTGTTTTCTAGCCTTTAATTAAGAATTTGAAATGTCACCGAAGGGCATTGTGGTGCATAAGCGTTGGGAGGTTGGTGGTGCAATTTGTATCGATGGTTATACGCCCACTGAAATAAGCATTCTTTCAAAAGGTGTAACACAAAACACCTAGAAATATATTTTACATAGTTCTATAGACTTTCAAAATAGATTCGGTATTCCAAATGTGATAGAATTCCGAACATAACTATAAACACACATAGCGCTATCCACAAAGCTACACGCACATATATACACACACAGTTTACCATAGATATTTGATAGGAGCTGGGTGATACATATACTGATGATTTTATACACCCTCATTACTCTAATGCTTCCAAGAGTGGGGTGTCAGTGAATCACACATTTGTTATTACTCCGCTGTATTCCAATGTCTTAATTTGAGTTTAATGTACCAAATTGTTATTTTTACATTATTTTGCATGGGGTGCGCACAGCGTATCAGAACACCACAATGGGAACAAAGATTAGTTCTGACTGCACGGACATTGCTAAGTGAATAACCAGATTGTCACACAATTGCATTCGCTAATTAACATTCTGAACTGGAATGCGCTTTGACGTATTGGGGTGTGTTGTGTAACAAAATTGTGGGCATAATATTTTTAAAAAATTAAGTCTGAAATTTAGTTTCGATAGATTGGGAAAAGGCGTATCATGCTGATAGCCCTTGCCAGAACACGCATGCTGACTTGCTTGCTCAATGTACACGATGGGATGTTTCAAAACAACATTTTCATATCAGGAATTTGGAATGAAACTTATTCAGTTATGATGAATTAATCCAAATGGTCCAAATGGATTTTTAAATTTTAATTCATATTAATTTAAGACAGTAGCCTGGCATATATCCACTCAAGTGTTTCAAGCAATATCAAAAAGCTGTCTTCTGTAATACAGTGTAGTGAAAATCTGATCGAATCTCCTCTATAAAATTATTCTTAAAAGAGCTGTCCAATCTTATCCAGGACAAAATGTACTCGTAAATTATTGCAAAATGATCCAGAGCCGTTTCAAAGATGATCTTATATTGAGCCACTTGTTAAATCTGTACCTGTGCCATGTTTACCAGAGAGAGAGGGAAAGGGCGGTGCGATTCCGGAAGTTTACATGAGTACAGTTCCAAAAAAAATGCTGATTAAAAGTTTTTTTCCTGGAGATATGCAGTAGCTTAAACTTCACAACTTGTTATCTTAATTTTCAGACAAATCTGCAAAGAGTTTACAGACTTGCTGACTCAGGACCGATCTCCTTTGGGGAATTCTCGGCCAGCTCCGATCCTGGAGCCTGGCATTCAGAGCTGCCTCACTCACTTCAGTCTCATTACACACGGCTTCGGGAGCCCGGCTCTATGCGCTGCCATGACCGCCTTGCAGAACTATCTCACCGAAGCACTCAAAGCCATGGACAAAATGTACATGAACAATACTCCTAACAACCACACGGGCGAAAACCCCAGTAAAAGCGGAGAAAAGGACGAGAAGCACAGAAAGTAGTGGGATAGTAAAAGTACAATTTCGTAAAAAAAATTAAAAAGTTGTCATATAGGTGTGACTGTTTCCCCCTCAACCTGGAGCCCGGAGCCTTAGCGAGCAGAGCAGGCGATGAAGAATTTTGAACTGCTTTTTGAAGAAAAAAAAATGACACAAAAAGTTTCTGAACTTTTTACCAAGTTAAGCTTCATCGGACTGCATCCTGGTTGACATACCCCCGTTGTTTATCTCTGTTAAGATTGTAGTCACAATCATTTAAAGAAGGTAACGAGGACACATTTTATCAGTATTGTGAATAAACTTGAACAGTTCCTCTGTCATTATCATCGTTGTAGAGAAAAAATCCTCTAAGGTAACGGTCAACTTGAACATTTATTGCAACTTGCAGTTCACGGTATAATAAGGGAAACAGTGTTCATGTATGTATATATTTATTTATGTGTAATTTAATGGGAATTGTAAATATGGTGCGTCTGTTTAAACCTTTATTTTATTTATCTGGTGATATCGTTTACCTCCTGTTAGTGGGTTTTAATCTTCATCAATTACAGTAGTTCTTTCCGTGATTTTATGGTACTTATTTAGAAAGGTATTGGGTAAACTCTGGGATACACATTTTAGCCCTCTGTAGCATGTCGTGGCGATAAGCAGTTGATCAAAATCCGAGAGAGGAAAAAAAACCGAGTTTTATATGATAAGCATCGAATTTAGTTTATAATACCACATAAATCCGAATTTTAAAGTAATAACTACAAAAAAGAAGCATCTGCGATGTTTTTGTGTTTTAAAATATCCCATGTGTTGTGACAAAGAAATTACCTGACACCATGTCTCCTTCCCTACTGAAGAACCAGAGCAATAAACTGATATTGTCTATAGAACGGTTTAGTATTTTATTGTTGAACTGACAGCATTTGGGACGACCTGATATCTTGTATGTCCGCTGGCCAAATTGGAAGCAGTTTTTAGCTGTATTATATAGAGTTGTGTTGGCAATAGTTTACATGCCTGTCGATGTATCATAGCCCTTTGTTACCCAGATAAATAAATATTTGATACGCTTTATGTCGATTTTTTTTATTCAGTGGCTGTCTTTGCCCAGGCGTATTTTTACTTGGCAGTATTTTCCTCCAGCCCTTCAGTATGGTTGCAGTAATTGGGTTTAACTCTCCCTTGACAATTGCTCCCCTGCAATAAGCAGCTGAACCCATTGTTTCCCTCAAGTATAATAAAAACTTGAACTTTCAAGTTAGAGTTGAGCAGGCTCGTTCTGGTAGGTTATTGAGTCATAATCAAAATAAATGATAAAACGGGGGGAGAAAAAGGAGAAATGTATTGCTAAGGTCTTCAGTATCCTGAAATAATGTACCTAATGATGTGACAAGTCACTAAATAAACCTCGCAGATTTTCATGATACTGTGGTTACCAAATGTCGATTTGCTGTTTAACTCGTTAACAGCTCTGCTCCCTCACTAGCATCATTTAGTTTTGCTTTACAGAATAAGATAATCTTAAGCATATTAATATTTTCTAGCGGTTTTCCTGGGAGGCTAGCAAACACGTTGAGAAATATTATATATTGTTTACTGTCTCTTTTAATAAGTCGACATCTTTTTTTCCCCCCACTGTTTTGTGCTTGGTGTTTTTTATTGTTATAGTACAGTGCAGCCAATAGATTTAAAACAATAAGGTTGAAAGCGACATTACCCTTTTTATATTGCATTTTTACAGGCTTGATGATTCGTGAATACAGTAATGTACACGCCATGCCCACAGTAATGTTTTCCAGCTAGAAGATGGAATAAGCCTTTGAGATAAGGGAAGTTTTTTTTTTAAAAAAGGGTCGTTTGGATTGTGTTGACGGCAACGTTTCATTATTCTTTGTCAAATGAAAGTTAATTTGACTGTAAATTATAAATACGCAAATTCTAAGCCCGATAAACCAGTCAGTGTATGTTTTTGACATAAATGAAATGCCCAATGCTAGCAGGTGAGGTGAAGCGTTGTCTATCAGGGCTGTTTTTCTTGGCTAGATCTCAGAATGTGTGTGGGATACTGTACTTACCTCGGGCACAATGGCATTCATAAACAGCATTACAAGTCTGCTGTTTATACAGGGAATAGACACAAAGCCCATTTTAAAACATCAAAGCATATTTATTAAATACCAAACGCGACGTCAGATGAGAGGTGTAAATCCTTGGGAAATACATCTTAATTTTAAATAACGCTGAGTTGACAAAATATGCCTCTTCAAGTATTTGTTAGAATGCGTGTGTGGTTTAACAAAACGTGACATTTTAATGTTGATCAGAGTTGATTGTGGCGACAATGGCATTTTTAAAGGAGTGAAAGATATTCCTGGGGACTTAATTTTAATCTTTTAAATGCGTTAAAAGTTTTTAGAAGTTGGAACATAATGGCTATGAAGGGAGATTGTCACGTTGAAAATGTCTTTATCTTGTTTATTTGTGTCCTGTATGACAGTCATGCCTCAATCTCAAGGAATTAATATTAATGATAACCGCTTCGAATAATCCCTAATCTAAACAATTCATTTTGTCTTACTGTGCTAATATTTTCTTATTTTTCAAAAAATAATGTTAAAGCTCATTTAATAATTTCCCAGAATATTTCATCAATTATATTGCTGCACTGCGGCTCTAGCACTGATACAAACATAACAGTTCAGCTTTTTAAACCAAAGAATTCAGCAGTACCCCAACTAACAGGGCTGGTCCAATTGTTTTTCATGGTCCTCTGTTTAGAGTTCCAACGCAACGAATTACTTTTGGTAAGAACTGCGATTTGCTAAAGCGTGTTCCTGGCGGGATGATCAGATGCGCCTCTCTGGTAGAAATGTTGCTGGGCTACATGGCTATGGAAAAACTTATTGGCCGCTGTTGTCTTATAGCACTGCGTGTGTTTATGGGGAGGGTTAGGGTTAATTAGCGCCATTATCAATCATTAATGCTTGCCTAACGTGTCTAAGGTATAATCAAGTTAGAAGACTGGAGTCAACATCTGCTTCGTTCCAATTAAATATTTTATGCTAAATCATTTATTACTTGAACATCTAGCCAACCTTCCCCAAAGAGGCTGATTGTTTTTGTATCACAATCATAAAATAAAGGGTGCTTAGTCATTAAAGAGGACTCTCACCCCCAGGGCCCAATCTTAAAAATCAAATAGTTACAAAGAGCTCGGAGTAATAATAACATCTTTTTTGTTGTTTTTTTCAGTCATTTTTTGTCTTTTAAAAAATAGATTTAATAAAAATCAGCATCGATGACGGCATTTAAGCTTCGCCTTGAAGAAGTTTCCCTGGACAGTTAGGGGAAGTTGAGGTAACAGTAGCGGAATAGTTATTACCCTAAGGGTGTTTCAGCACCAACTGTATTCAGCTGTCTCACACTTTCAGGGTCAGTAACCCTTTCAAGCCAATCCCCCCTCCCCCATGGCCAATAACGCTTGTTTAAACAAAAATCGTCACAAAAGTGTGGCCAAGTGGAAAGAACAAGTCAAAAAGATAATAAGTTCTTCCTAATTCTTTGTAACCGATTTTAAACGGGTTCTGGGGTGAGACTCTCGTTAACAAGAGTTAAAATGAAAGACAGGGTAAATTTTTCAATACATTGCTCGATAAGAAGTGAAACATTTTCCAGGTGTCCAGTTGCCCAGAGTGAGCGATTGACCTCTCCAGAATCTCATGGCATCTGTAACAAATAATCCCGAATTACTGGGACCTGGAATCATCGTTATAGCCCAAGAGGCGTGGCGCTGTGGTGTCTATCTGTCAAACAGTGTCTTGTCCTTGTGTTTAATCAGTTTTCTATATCCTGAGAATATAGGAATTAAAACTCAACCAATACGTAGTGAAATAAATACTGTAATGATGTGAGAAAATAAGTTAATGTTTCAGGTGTATGAATTGTGCTTTGAGGAGGGGTATACACCCGAAGTGATAACTTGTACTTTCACTTTACACATGCTGACTAACCTATTATGTGTTTCCAGCATTTTTGTTTTTGTTTCAGATTGCTAATATTTACAGCTTTTCTTTTCAACTAATAATATGGCCGCATTACTATAATGAGACAGCATCTTATCAAAATGTGGACACCACAAAGCGCAGGAGTGCCAAACTCTATTTCAATTGCTTGTTATACTTACATAGTAACATTTTCTCGTTCACTTTGATTTTCAAATATGTCTGTATTATTATTATTTTCTAATCAAACTCATTCCCATTAGCATTTAGTGATTAGTGTGTTCTAGCCTAAAGCGCATGTCGACATTTTTTTTCTGTGTGCTTGCTGTGCACCTGCATGTGTGAACAGCAGTACTAGGAGGAATAGGATTGCGGAAAGTTTATTTCTTGTAAGATTGTCAGTGGTGTATAGTAATATATGTGTGTTGGTTCTTCAGGAGTGCACTGTCTGAAGTGTCCAGTGAGTAACTTGTTTTTCTTTATTTGTAGGTTCAGTGCTCTGGATACAGGGTAGGTGCAATTGGCTTTTTTGACAGGTGGATTTGTACTTATGATTCAAATATATACATCGCCTCCTTTGGTGCTACTTGCTCATTCATTTAGTTACACCTTAGTTTGACTTCTTTGTGATCTGTTGCTATGGTTATGAGTTCGTACTCCATTCAGATCGCTGTAGATTTGTAACGTCAGGGTCCATTTTTGTCACAATGTGTCATCCTAGCACAGCGTGGACATGCGTGTGTACTGAACTGCCCATTCCTTCCTCTAAAATTGGAGCGGATCTTTTGCTCTATCAGAAGCTAGCGTGGTTAAATGCAGGGTAAGATTATCTTGATATATATATATATATATAGCTATATATTTATAAACGCCTGGTGCTTTGAGCTACAATATGTGTATCGTACCTCAAAGCACCTGACCTGACTCTGATTGACCTGCTCCTTACCAGTAGATAGTGAGTGATACGAGGGCTGGGTTTACCAGGGGACTGCCGAACGCTAACTAATCTCACTTCATTCTTTTTGAAATAAGGACACTTTCCATTGGCCTATAGATGGCGGATCTCCAATACATGACCCTGAAATAGATAAACAGAACCCAAGAGGGGTGTGCTGAGGGAGGTGGGAGGGTTGATCCGCTGGTAGCATTGTGATCGCAATTAAAACCAGTTATATTCGATAGCTAAAGTTAATACAGAGACAGTGCTCGATGCTTTGCCAGATAAACTACATTTTATAAACACCAAATCAGCAGATTCTTCCTAATGTTTTTCCGACACTAAAAAAAAAACCTCTTGGTAGTTTTGGTAAGATCAAGTACTTTTTGACTTATGTGAAATCAAACGGAGATGTAGTCAGCATTAATGCCATCTCGAATTTGTTTGAAACGGGTGCCATTTTCTAAGCAGGTTGAGATATGCAAATCAGTGTGCGAGTTGGATTCATTTCTTTCACCGGACAATCTGTGGTGGCTTTTAATGGTGAGCAGTAAATGGACAGGAACTCCTTTGAAATCTGCAATAATGGAGGTATACAAATATTTAAGCATTCTATGACCCAAATCAGCAGAAGCAAACCCCCAAAGAAAGCAGCAGATCTTTCAGACCGGTGCCCTTTATTATGATCTCTTATCGTACACCCAGAGTTAGAAAGTAGAGTACACTGACTGGTGTGTACAGGAGCAGAAAAGACCATTACAGTCCACCTGGCCAATCCCCGTGATTATCACACTACAAATACATCGGATGAAGTAGAATTTGTAAATCACTGTTAAGAACATTCCCTGAACATTAGACCCGTGTGTTTGTCTCCACGTTATGACTACCAGTCTTAAAATAATATTGGTGTGAAGGTTGCACGTTTTAATTCCTATGATAAGGCATTCGTTTTGCACTGCGGTGTGAACATTATTGGATAATAAAACACGGTGAATTTTCCCTCTGTATGTTTTAGGCAACAAAATCAGTATCCCGTTCATAAAGCATGGGTTAACTTTTTCTTTTGTTTGCAAATAACCCGCAGAGGAAGTCATCCCCTAATATTGGAAAACCAGGTATGGGTCAAACAGTTTAGCCCAAAGAGTTTTTATTTTTTATTTTAGCAAGTCATATATGTTTTCGATTTAAAAGTGAATTTGAACGCGAAATATTTCCAGTTTTCCCTGTACTCAAACTGGACTCAGAAGGTCCTGGGTTCAGGTCCCACTGGAGGACTTGAGCACATGATGTCAGTTGACACTCCAGGGCAGTACTGAGGGAGTGCTGCAGTGGAGGAGTGCTGTCTTTTAGATGAAATGTTAAACTGAGGCCTGTCTGCCCCTCAGGTGTATATAAAAGGCCCCATGACACTATTCAAAGAAGAGCAGGGGATATCTCCCACTGTGGAAGCCAACATTTATCCCCCACCCAGCATCACTAAAACAGTGTAATGGATCATTTATCTAATTCCTGTTTGTAAGACCTTGCTGTGTGCAAATTGGAAGCTGCATTTCCCCATATTACAACAATGACTATGCTTCAAAAGTACTTCATTGGCTGCAAAATGATTTGTGACGTCCTAAGATTGTGCAAGGAGCTATATACATGCAATGCTTTACTGACTCCTAATGGTGTGGCATGTGACCATTGACATTGCGTAATGTGTCACCTGGCAATACTGCCCTCCTTGGATTGGGACTCAGTGAAGTTGGTGGACTGTGTAGTTTCTGTCAATTTTTAGCTGCTCAGCTCCAGGTATCCAGTATCTTATTTTGTGTTACCTTCTGATCGCACTGCTGATACAAATTTGGCATGTATACCTGCTTTGATAATGGTTATGCTTTAATTTGGAATCTGAAAGATCAGGTTCTATGAGCCTGCTCCTGCCATTTGCACTGCTGAATCCAGATCAATTTGCTCTGTTGGCAGACTCAAAGACCCATTTTTTCATTGGTTTTCAAGTCTACCTCCAGGATAAGGGAGCTGGATTTAGTAAGAAAGAACTTGCATTTATACAGCACCTTTTGTGTCTTCAGGACATCTAAAGCATTTCACAGCCAATGAATTACTTTTGAACTGCAGTCACTATTTTTATGTAGGCAAGATCGCACAGACAGCAAATGAAATAAATGGTCAGTTAATCTATTTTGGTGTTGGTCAAGGAAGCAATGTTTGCCTGGACACTAGGAGAATGCTCTGTTCTTCTTTGAATAGTGCCATGGGATTTTTACATCTATTTGAACAGAAGGCAGGGCCTCAGTTTAATATTTCATCTGAAGGATGGCACTTTTAACAATGCTCCACTCCCTCAGTATTGCACTGAAGTGCCAGCCAGATTATGTGTTCACATCCTGGACTGGAGCTTAGAATCCACCTTTTGACTCTGAGGCAAGAGTCCTACCACTGAGCCAAGATGACACTTAGTTCATGGTAGCGCTCTCAAACCAGTAGTAGTGTAAAGGTGTTGGCTTATTGATTCCAGTCTCTCAGAATCTGAATTGAACCAATACAAAAGCAGCTTTAGACTGCAGTTACAATGCAAATTTTGTGTCGGTAAAAAGCGATTTCAGCTTCACACTAACGCAAAACTCACAGTGTAAAACTGAAACGGATTCCGAGTGAGCCTCGGGGGAAGGGATAGCCTTACATTGCTTAAGTTTAACATTGCATGTAGTGTAGATCCAGTGCAATTTCAAATCTGATTTACAAGTGTTCGGGAGGTCTATTGGATCCCTGGGCACTTTGTAAACCTGCCTTAACTCAATTTAAATTTCTAACTGTTGGGAAGCAGCTCTGCTCATACATATATCCAGGCATATGCAGAGCTTTCTTCTAAAACCGGATGGTTAAAGTTTCAGTCAGGCAGGAGCCAAGCAAGGTAAACAGGATTCTGAATGGCTGGAACTTGAACTACAGCTACCAGTCTGAGAGCAGCAACTGCAGTGTAAATGCACCCTTAAAGTAGTCTGAACTTCCAGCTTTCAACTACACTGTCTACCCTCACTGCTCTCTTAATGCGGGAAGGGGCTGGGGGAAGAAGCAGAGCCCTACATACACAGACTTGATGCATTTAAGGGGACGCTAGATTAACACATAAGGAAGACAGGAATAGAAGTTTATGCTGCTAGGGTTAGATGAAGAGGAGTGGGAGGAGCCTCGTGTGGAGCCGAATGACCTCTTTCTGTGCTGTACATACTATGTAATTCTATGTAAATATATGCACAGTGCTCTGCTTTCTCATTTACAAATGTATTGGAAATGTTAACATTAATGAAAAACTGACAAGAAAATCTACTCGCCAAAGGTAAAAATGTAAAAGCATTCCAACAGGCTGCCAGGAACATTTGAAACATTAATAGATTTAAACAGATTTAAACAGTTTAAAAGATCACATTGCACCAGTTGCAGCTATACCGTAGCAATTGCAAAGACAAAACAATGTAAGACTATATCTAGACTATAGGAAGTGGTCTCAGGGTACAGTTACACTGCTACTTTTGCACGGATATAAAGCTGTTTCAGCTTCCTATCAATGCAAACATTGGAGTCACGTTGATAATGATTGTCAAGTGCAGTAAAGTTTAAAGAAAGACTTGCATTTGTATAGCGCCTTTAATGATCTCAGGATGTTCCAAAGTGCTTTACAGCCAATGAAGTACTTTTTTGAAGTGTAGTAACTATTGTAATATAGGAAATGCGGTAACCAATTTGCGCACAGTAAGCTCCCACAAACAGCCAAGTGATAATGAATAGATAATCTGTTTTTAGGTGATGGTTGAGGGATAAATATTGGCCAGGACATTGTGGAGAACTCCCCTTCAAAATAATGCTGTGGGATCTTTTATGTCTACCTGAGAGGGCAGACAGGGCCTTGGTTTAATGTCTCATCTGAAAGATACCACTCCCTCAGCCCTGCACTGGAGTATCAACCTAGATTATGTGTTCAAGTCTCTGGAGTTAGGCAAGAATGCTACCACTGAGCCACGGCTGACACTCGATGATATATAACCACTTGCAGGAGGTAGTCTCACATTTCTTTGAGCTCACTTTGGCTGCAATGTCACATCACTGTGTTGCCTGAGGGTGTTTTTGAAACTTTTTTTACAATCTTTTTAATTTTTTGAGAGTGCACGTTGCTGTCTGTATTCCCCTAACAGAGGGTGATGTTCTATAGATGCTGGTGCGAGACTATATCTGTAGCATATTGATTATTGTAGCTGTAGTCTCAGCCTAAATCTGAACTAGCGCATTTTGCTATATACACCATCCAGATTTAGAAAATCTGGGAGTTGGAGCTTCATTCATGAAAAGGACATGTTCTTCGAGTGTGGCATATCGAGATCAAGTTTCGCCAGTTGGTTCAAGTAAGTGGTCCTGATTTAGGACAAAATGCAAAATTTAGTTGGAATTCCTTACAGCTGGCTTGGAGTGTGGTACACGGTTTTAACAACAATGGGAGGACTCAGAAGATGCTATAGATCATCAAAGGAAGCCTCGGCATTTATAAAATCTCTTGAATCCGGCATTGTTTGAGAAAGTTATATCATCAACCTTTCATGTTGCTGTTTGAGTTTGATTTTTATGCTACTGTCACCAGGTTTTGTTGTTTGGGTTGACTTCTTGTGTTACCAGTGATATTCACAAACATGTACTTTATACCAGTGAATTACTTGTTAGAATGGCAGTGTGCTGGACAGAGAGTAAGCCAAGATATGAGGTCAGCATGAGGGGGCATGGTCTATTCACTTGAACTTCTTTATGTGCTCAGCACTGTTTCATTGCAATACAGGTTCTGTGACTTTATATAGTACATAGAGCAATGTCATTCCCCAGCAATTCACTATTGGCCATATTCTGGTAAATTTACATAGAATTAGTCAATCAGTCAGGTCATCATCATGCATCAACTCAGTGGAAGGTCCCAGCTAGCAATCTCTGTCGTGATGCCCATCACCATAAACATATTTTCTACAAGGCAACATTTTAAACTTCATTTTTATCACTAAATTTAACAATGTTCAATATATGACAAATAATGAACGGCTGGAATTGAATACAATGAAAATAATCTTAGCTCTGGAGTTGGATAATAAACTATTTGACCTTTGGTCTCACAGTTTATGACATCATTTGGACTCCTCATGAGATTTTTTTTGGTAATTGTTCCCATCACTTATCTTTGTGTAATGTACGCTGGCTTTATTAATCTGCAGCTGATTACCAGAAATTATCATTCACTACATTTTCTGTGATTAGGTCACAATTGTTAATCTGTCAGTAAAGATGTCACTATATATTAGTTCCATTGAGTACTGCGGCTGTCAATGACATCTGTCCCAGTGAAATAAAAAACAGAGCGAAAACAGGCTAAAACTCCCCTCACTAACTCCATAGCGTGTCTTATAGAAATAACAGATCCATGTGCACAGTGCAAATCATTTGATTACTGAGGTGTTATCTTGGGGTTCATAGGACAGTTATAAATCACTCAACCCTTACTCTGAAATTTTTTGACATCATCTAAACCCCACAGTGAAATCACTGCCTGGTTAACACTCCAGAGTATCCATGTTGTCTGTTTATACATTTGGGAGCTCTCTTTAACAACATACTATTATTTGCGCATTTTAAATCATTTCTTATTTCACAAAATTGCTAAATAGATACTTTCAATGTGTATAACACTCAACAAAATATTTATCAAGAAATGTCTTTTTAAATTGGGAAACCAAGATATAACCATAGAAGTTTACAGAAGGAGGCATTATGCCCTTCAAGTCTGTGCTAGCTCTTTGCTAGAGTAATCCAACACTAATCCCCCGTTCTCTTCCCATAGCCGTATATCTTTCTCTGCTTCAAATATTTATCCAATTTTCCCTTAAAAGTAATGGTCTCTGTCTCAACCACTCCCTGTGGCAAAGCATTCCATGCTCCAACAACCCTCTGTGTAAAGAAATTTCTCCTAACCTCTCTTCATGCTAATTTTAAATTGATGACCTATCATCACTGACTCCCCAACCAAAGGAAATAATCTTTCCCTATTCACTCTGTGAAAACTCCTCATAATTTAAAAAACCTATTTTGCATCTCTTCTTAGCCTTTTCTGCTCTGTGGAAATAGTCCTAGTATATTAAGTCTCTCCTCCTAACTATAGATTCCTATACCTGGCATCGTCCTGGTGAATCTCTGCTGTATGCTCTCTATGCTTTAATGGGATGCCCAAAACTTCACACAGTATTCAAACTCAATATCACTTCCTTATTCTTGTACTGTATGTCTCTGTTTATAAAACCTAAAATTCTATTAGACATTTTATGGCTTTATTTACCCTCACACGCATTTTCAAGCGATGAAGGACCATGGCCCATTATGCAGGACACCACCAAGGTTAAAGAGGACTAGGGAGGAAGACAAGGTAAATCAAAAAGTAATGATTAGGTAACACCAAGTTTGCGTTTTAAATGCCTGAAGATTGTAGGAGGAAGGGAAAACGGAGGGGAAGCACTTCAACAGTTTTTTTGGTCTTGAGAAAGCATGAGTTAGAGTAGCAGCCAATGCACCTACAATTCTAACCCCTTTACTGCAGAGCTAATTAGAATTTTTGTGACATTTTCTCAACATTTAATTTTTTTTAAATTCATTCGTGGGATGCTGGAAAGGCCGCCATTTATTGCCCATCCCTAGTTGCCCTTGAGAAGTGTTTTCAGATGATCTTTAGAAACGTGCTTCAAGGATGCCAGTGATATTGTAATATACTCCTCTAGAAAATGACATTTGAAAAAAGAAATCATGGGAGATTTTATATATTGTATTTCAATTTGGAACATAAATGCATGACTTTAATAAACTCAAGTTACCTCCAGAGAGAAATGGCTGATAAAATTCACCCGAAGTTGTGGGCACAATGTCTGCTCCTTTTGCTTGTATTCCTGATGCCCCTGAGATGCCGACACTGTTCTCTCTTTTTATGCTATTGTTAGTGGTTTCTTTCCCATGTGCCCATTCCTAATACTTAAATTCCCTATCCCTATCTCCATGCTCTTATTCTTATTTGTCCTGCTGCAAGTATCTTGCTTTCTGTCCTTGTCTCTTGTGTGTACTTTCCCATTCCTCACAGAAATGTTCCAGTTTCCTCTCTTTGAACATTTGATTTCTAATCCCTGCCTTTCCAGTTCCATATTTTTCAAATCATATCTTTGGAATCCATAGTCCAAATATCATGTTTGATCTAAATCATGTTTCTTCTCTTCTGTGCTTATATATTATCCTATTTTTTTATTCCAAATTTCCTGCTCCTTACTTCTTCTGATTAAGAACCTATTCTACCTTGGAATTGGACCAAGACAGTGTATTTATAAATGGCTATATCTATTCCCATTGGAAATAGTTTCGAGCCATTTCAGGTTATTTCACAAATGAAATGATGCTGTATTCAAACTGGTGTCTAAAAGTGATCAGTTTCTATTTGGTTCCACTTTACCCTGCTTAAATAGCTGGTCCCAGTTCAGTTTGATGTTAGATTTGTATCTGTTCCAAACGATATACACTATATCAATGTTGAAGATTGGTTCACTGTATTGTTACTGTGGAGTAAAAATGTCCGTCTTTTGCCACCAGATTTACCCTGGCTGTGAATCAAATGATTCAGATCAAGTTCTCGTAAATAGGCATATATGAATCCCCACTGATTTTATGTCCCTTCCATCCAACACAGCACATGTGCCATATGGTAATTTGATATCATTTAATGTATATTCTGTTCCGGGAACAAGGTTGCATGTAAATACTGAGAGAGATCAAATTCTTTTCTGCTTACTGGATCTGAACTGAATTTGATTGCTTGTGTAAAAAGGCTTTCCGATTTCTGAAGCAACGGGGTCTTTAGCGAAGTTTTTAATTTCTTTCTTCACCTCTGGTTTAAAGTGACGCAATCTGAGTTTGTTTTGTAAACAAAATATGACACAGACATAGCCTTTTGGTGTTTACTCTCTTTAAACTGGCCCCGTACACACTACTGTACGCGACGCAATTATGTCAATTCAAAAACTGTTTCAATGACACTACAAATATGCTTCTTCTTTTCTTGTTCTTCTGGCTGCATTTAGGGGCACAATCCAGACACTCAATTTGCAAAACATTTTAATGCTGTAGTCATCATTTCCTGTATTTAGTAGAGGCCTGAAATGAAGTTGGGAGGGGAAAAAGTATGCTGTCCATTTTTTTAACATTTATTTTTTATGAATGGCTTCTTCGTATTTTTCATAATTAAATATCTTTATTTGTCATTTTAGTAATTGAGTCAACAATGACCCTTCTTTTAAATGCCCTAATTTTAATGCATTTATCTGAAATGGAAGCAGATCAGTGGAAAAAGGATACTGCCACTTTAAACTGTAGTCCATTTTTGATTAAATCTTCATTGGACTTTCAGTATTCTGTTTGTTATCTGATATTTAAAGATATAGAATTCAATACAAATTCAAGACAAGTCGTAGAGATATAGGACTTAACTTACAAAGAGACTTAACTTGGCAACTTGGGACACAAACCAATATTTTTATTTTTCGATTTACCTTTTATAACTCGACGCAAGAAAAATAATTCTGATAATTCAACAGTGACAGGTTCTAAATACAACTCAGAAGCTGAGGCTGGTCCTGTACTTGGGATTGTTATGTGCCTGCAGTCCCAGGTCTGTGTCTCCTCTCTCAGCCTGATCACTCTGCCGCAGCCGGGGGGGAGTCTTGCCCCAGGCCAAACATATGCTTCTTTCCAGCAAACTAATACAAATTCACCATGGAGAAATAATTGCTCGAGTGAACATTTTTTCTCTCAGCTTTGTCATTCGCTCACTCAAATCGCCGAGGCACACGCCATTTAAATCAGGGGCTTTGATGCTTGTCTCTTTTTTAATGAAAACCTGGGCCCTTGTAAATGATGTGAACGTTTAAAAAGGCTTCATGGTTCTCCATCAAATGCATAACAGTTTGGCAAACGGATGAATCCAGACAGAGAACTTTCAACAACAACTTCAGATGGGTTGATTGAAAAAGGTTCCTGGTAGCTGTGTCGATTAGGACTTTTTCTTTTGCCAAAATTGATTCTCTCTCTCTTCTCTCCCCCTTTAAAAAAAATCCTTATTGTATTTCTTTTAAGACTGCTCCCTCTTTCGTAAATTCCAATCTCCCATTGATCTAATTACTCTACATTCCTATTTTTCTCCGATTGCACCCTAAGATTTTGCCTTTTTTGTACGAACTTGTCTCTTTTCCTTTTGCACTGTTGAAATGTTCATTCTTGTCTTTCTTAATGTCTCTCTCATACACACAAAGAGACACGACTACAAATATGAATAAGAATAATTACTCAGAATAATTTGAAGACAATAATCCCTAAAATACTAAAAAAAAGGAGAAAAATCATGAATCAAAATCAAAGGCCATGAATACGAGTTTACAAATTTCTTTATTATTTCAATTTGTTTTTTTTTCCAAATAAATTAAATGTTTTTTTTAAGTTATACCTACATGAAATAATGTGATTCCATACACATGATAAATGCAATGACGCATTCATTATTCTTTTTCCTTGCACAGATACATGAAATTTGTGGCAGTCCTGAGATAAGATTTTGAAATATTTAAGACTTTACAAAATCTAACAAGCAGGTCAATGCAGTTGTGTTTTCTTTCAGGGGATTGGTTTGCTAAGTTTTGTATTTTCTAACATTTTTAACAGTTCACCCACCGTCTGTTTAACATGGAACAACTGTTATGCTGTAAGCTAGTCTAGAATTAAATAAACGTTGATGGCTTAAGACCACACAAATATATTTACAGATTCAAAATAATTATGTTAATATAGTGAAGATGGTGGAGTGCTGTGGTAATGGATTGGGTGACAGCACTGAGTTGCTGCTTTCTCGTGGTGATGGTTTATCAAGCAGAGACTCCAGATGCCTCTAGATTTCCTTTCTTTAGACAAGAGCATGTCTGCAGTTAGAAAGGGAATTTGAAATGGAGCCATTTTGGATTTTTTTTTAAAGTTTGTGGCTAAAAGGTGTTGGTGTGGGAAAGGGAAAGAAAAGCAAACAATATTCCCCACAATAATTCAGAGCAGGTTAGTATTACACAGGTCTAATTCATAAATGTTAAAGAGTGTGGTTCTAAGTATAATCTCAAGACATTGCACTGTAATACAGTATATTAGTCTGTAACTAAATTTCAGCTCTATCCTCCTCACTAGCACAAACCTATATTTAGGTTTGAATGAACTGGCCCTTGAAGGCAATAACCTAGATTTCTGTCCATAACGCTGGCTTCAGTTTCTACTTAAACAGCAACATTTTATGCCTGCTTGGCACTCTGGGAACTAAGAGCTCATAAAGCAAATGCAAGTAAATAGGAATTTTACCAACATTATGAAATAGTTATCAGCATTTAACACAGATATGCATGTGTATTCCAACCAGTTGATGAGAGCACTGAGATTATGCATTGAAGTGGCACAAAAATGTTAAATTGATACAGTGTTTTTTGTTTTGCTCTACCAGTTGTAAAATGCCCAGTTTTTTCATAGATAAAAGCTAATAAATCTTTATTTTTTTACAAGGAATATCTCACTATTCTTCAAAAGAGCACACTTTAATTCATGAGGTAGTACAAGGTTACAATTATAAACACAGCCAATGTGTCCATTGTTTCTTACTAATCTAAATTATAGTCCAACTGAGAGGTACAACTGAATCTGAATGCATGCTAATAGTATGGAAGCAGTTTTAAGGCCTTGAAACTGCTTCACTTGTGAATTTTCACAGGGTAGTATGAATCCAATATATGATTTAATAGAGGTGCTGTATATCTCAGAGAAGTCCAAACTTTATTCCCAAACTTCCATTGATTCAAGTTGGCTAGAAACAGAGCTAGTTAGATGATTCATATTAGACTATTGGATCTATTCTGATTCAGATGGCATGTATGGCCACAAGTAGGTGCAGCCAGAGTTTTATTGCTAAGTTGTTCTAATTTTCTTTCCTTACCCCACCTTTCTTGAAGATGCTGACTCATGATGGGTTACAGTGTCACTGATATCAGCAGCCCTCTGATACACTGCTCTAGTAGCCACTATTCACATGTAAGCCCAGCCGGTGAATGTCAGTGGGCTATTCAGCAATAATGGGCATGCTGTCATTCTCACCTGATATCCCACTCATTCAGTTGCATCAGGGGGTCACTTGCTGATTTTCATGCAGGCAGTTGTAGCACTGCTACCACCATATTTGCTTCCATAATAACAGTCACTACATGTCAAAGAATTAATTTCATTTGAAACAACTTGAGATGTTTCTGAGGTACGATAGAGTACTATGTAAGTGCAAGTCTTCCTTCCTTTCTTTCTTTCTTCAAATATCAGTTATCTCAGCCTATGCCAAAAATCACCCTAGGACTTTCCTGGTGTATCACTGAGCTATCAAGCCTCAGGATTTGTTTTGTCTGTTCGGGTAGGACATGCAAACAGGTAATGCTCCATTGTTGAAAATCATTTGAATCCAAATGTTAATTTGGGAGAAAAGTGGGCATTCCAAATCTAAATATGAATCCAACTGTGAATCTTTTGATTTCTCCATGGCCTCTAAAGCCTTTTCTATAATTTTTTTTGCTAAAAGAAGTGATTTAAAAGGCCTTAAATGTCATAGAGTTTTTTCTATAAAACTAAATTTGAATCTTTCTTTTCTTATGAATTTTGTCTTTATCCAGGTGAGTGATATTAGTGCTGGGGAAAGGAACACTTTCCGTCTTGGCCAGCCAGTGTCAACATCAGGCACTCCCAGGTCAAGTGTATCATGGTTAGATGCAGAGTAAATCTCCCTCCAGTTTGCCCCAACAACATGCCTGAGCCCCAACCTCAGAAGAACACCCCTTATTGCAACAGTGTGATATTTCCCACACCTGATATCCCATGGGCTGTCTCTGTAAGAGTGCCAATTACTGCCAAATTAGGGGCGGTTTTGTGATGCAGGCCCACGGGGTCTAGCAACTTGTTGAAACTGACCAAAATTATTTCACACTGAATTACAAATTAACCTCACACAAAATGGTAAAATAGGGCCACACCATTGTTTTTTATGTCAATTCAAATCTACTTATGATGCACACCCATGAATTAAATAGCAGGTTTATAGGGTTAATTGAATTAGGTTTGAATATATTGATCTGTATTGAATTTGATCCTTCTCAGCATTTACATGTTACCTTGTCACTAAAGTAGACCATGCCTCAGACAGGATTGAATTATAGACTGGTGCAGGCGCTGTGCAGCACAGGGAGGCAGGACATGAATGGAGATCCTAATCAGTCCACTTGCATTGGGGCTGTGGGTTTAAAACTGAATTAGGAACGCCCAAACAAATAGGTAGGAAAAAAATATATAATTGCATTAAAGATACATTATTTGATGAGCAAATAAACATGAATTATAATTGCCCTTGGGATATATTGATGTAAATTATTTGTAGACCAAAGATTGTTAATAAGATTTAGAAAGGGCTGTTGGGAAGTTCTCAAGAGCGCGTTTGTATTCAGCTCAAGCGGGAGGTCATATTTAAATTAATAATACTATTCAGACAGATTTTGCTTTGATAAAGAACTATGATGGCACCGCTGACTTTTACATCAGATGGTCTCATTTGTCTTTCTTTTCTCCTCTCTGTGTGTTAATTGTTAGATTTTTTTAAAGCTCAATTCAAGGAAACCTAGAATGAGTACACAGAGCTACAACCTGGCCCCAGCATTCCTGTCTTGTGCTGCTGTAACAAAACATGAACTTCCATTTGCGCAAAGAACGAATAAGGTGATCCCAATCTCACTTCCAGTTCTTGCTTGGGGAGCTCGGTCAGGTTAAAGAAATTTAGATCATCACGCTGCTTCAAAACTACAGCTCTCTTCGATTTGTACGCAGGTTGTATCTGTTGAAGTCTTTCCACAATTGAAGACTTTTGCTGCGTTAGATTGTATTATGTCACCTTTTATGAGCTTTGAATTAAGTAAGCAAAGTAGAAGTCAATGAAGAGGTGCCAAGAGAAACTCTTTTGACCCAAATGACATTAAGTAAAGTTCTGCTGACATTTGATTGCATTCTTTTGATTATCTTACTCAGGCATGCCTCACCCTTATGCTCACATACAAACCTGTTTTTCTTAAATATAATTTATGACTCATGACAGCACAAAAGTCACAAGCCAGATTTAAGTTTATCTGTTAATGGAAGTCATGCCTGAGCGTGCACACTGCGAGATTAGTGCCACATGGGAAATGTAGTTTTATTTTTATATAAAGTCTGACTATAAAAACTGTGCTGTGGTCTCTTTCCCATATGTTGTAGTTTCCTTTCTAACCAATTGCAGCTTGTCTTGTCTTGTTACAAACGCTAGCAGAGTTCACATAACCTCTCGGCAAAGGCAGTGGCACTTAACTCATTCACCGCCAGACAGGTTGCTCGGTGCCATTTCTGGTGCAGTTTCCGGTTCCTGGGCAGATGCCAGATGGTTTCATTTTTACAGCTGTGCGATTTGAGTCTAGGCTGCAGAAAGTGACATCACAAACAGTTACTGCGTGCCAACATTTACTATCACGAAACTGCAAATTAAACATTTCTAGAATCCTGGCCACTTGCGAAGGAGATAACATCATGAACAACAAAAGCAAAGCCTGTGTGATTCATAGATGTCATCTGAACTCTTAAGATTGAAATACAACTCTTTGCTCATTCTCTAGAATTTTAAAATTATATATAAAACATATTTGCGCGTATATTATATATCGATCTCTATCTCTATCTCCCAGTCTCTGTAACCTCCTCCAGCACTACAACCCTCCAAGAACACTGCGTTCCTCCAATTCTGGCCTCTTGCACATCCTTGATTTCCTTCGCTCCTCCATGGGCGACCGTGCCTTCAACTGCCTGGGCCCTAAGCTCTTGAATTCCCTTCCTGCCTCTCTACCTCTCTCTCCTCCTTTAAGACACTCCTGCCTCCTTGATAAAGCTTTTGGTCCCCTGGCCTACGTGGCTCAGCGTCAAATTTTGTCTGATAACGCTCCTGTGAAGCGCCTTGGGACGTTTATACTACGTTAAAAGGTGCTATTTAAATGCAAGTTGTGTGTGTGTGTGTAGTGCAGCTACAGTGCTAATGACAGTTAAAAGCAAAGCTGAAATTGGTTGAAAATCGAGACATGTGATGAAATTACTACAGAGTAATGTAGCCACGTAATTGCCAGGGGGTACAAAACAGAAAATAATAGAGGTGGGAATGATGACAAGAAAATAATCTGAGTCAGGGGTCAAAGAGACATTCAGGTAATTATTTAACTTTGCAGTAAGCTGGCGGAGTGAATTACCCACCTGTTGTAGAACCGGCCCGATTTTCATCCCACTGATTTCAATTAAATGAATATTGGACCGGTTCTACAATGTGTGGGTGATCTGCTCCTTCAGGTTACCGTTGCTACGGCAGAGTTCAAACTCACACCCCCCCACCCCCACCGAAGTATCTTTTCACCTGAGAGGAAGCTGTGCATAACTTTCATCATGTTGCTGTCAAGAGTAAGCAATGTAACTGTGATCCTGTTACACAATGACACACTTTTAAAAAAGGTTTGCTGACGATTTTCATTGAAGAATGCCTCTTTAAGATGATGTCACACATCATGAAAGCAAAGCACGAGAATTATTCTCATTTGAGCCTTAAAAGATTTTTTTTCTTGTAATTTGTCCCACAACCTTATATGTTATAAATAACACTGCTGGATATATATTATATAAATAAGTAGATAGCGGTGTTACTTATGACATATGCGCTGAAGGATTATAAGGCAAATTCTGCACTCCCATGCTTCCAATGCAGGGGTCATAGGTTGGAGAAGGGCGACCACACCATGGCCCTAATTCACAGAACTGTGCTCCCTGTGAATGCGGCTCCCCGCTGGAAGTACAGGATTGTGGAATCACCGTCAGTAGTTTGTGACTGCAAGATTACAGCTATTTCCTAGGAAAAAGCACTGTTGTGTGTTTTTGTAGGCAGGTTATTTTGTAGTTCTAAAGCAGAATTACAAGGATATTAAGAAAATCAAACTCTCAAATTCAAATGTCTCGCAGAAAATCCAGATCAACAGGATATACTTTCCAGAAAACCCCCCGCCTTTCTCCAGAGGCAAGGCTGAACTGCAACAAAGTACTTCTCCATGTGACACTTAAACAGATCAGAGGCAGTCATTCTAATATGCATTTATGCAGCCAACATTATCACAAAACTTAACTAGCCATAATGCACTTACTCTTCTTTCCCTTGTTGATTTTCTTCTCTCCTTTCCTGCAGGTTTTGTCTCCTTGCTGGGGTCCAGTTCTACAGGCTCCAGGCATCCTCCTTTTTTGTATGATCTCAGGAGGTGGGCATTGCTGGCAAGGACCACATTTCTTACATATCCCTAATTGTCCCGAGAAGGTAGCAGGTCTACTCCTTGAACTACAGTCCCTGTGGAGAGCACATTAAGAATCAACCACACAGGGCTGGAGTCACATAGAAAGATAGTAACAAACCATTTGTCTTTTTATAACGATTGAGCAACTATGATGACCATTCTGCCTGGTACTAGCCCATAGATTTATTAGATTCAATTTCACAACTTACCATAGTGGGATTTGAACTCACAACCTATATGAGCTCTAGTCCAGTTACATAACCACTACACTACCCAGGTGTCCATATATTTATTTGCAAGTCTTGACAGTCTATGACGACAGACTGTTTGACTGTGGATTGCATCGTTGCTGGGCCAAACTCTGCCATCACTTGATATTAACAGGAAACCCGGAATGACTTTATCCAGGGAGACCCAAGGTTAATAAGGCGCACCCTTACAATCATTCCGGCTGGGATCAGCTAATGCAGCGCATATGAAATAGCAAATGTGGGAAACAAAAATGGAAACTTCATCTGATCTGCATCACTCTGCTACTAACTGGATGAATGCGCTGAGTCATTCATGGCGCCCTATTGCACTTAGATTAGATGACGCAGCTTCTTGAGCAGGGTGTATCAGGTATTTCAGGAGAATTAATGAAGTCCTGTATTTACCAGAAAAAAGTTAGACCTGACCCGCCATTACTGGTGGTGTGAGTGCACTGCTGAATTTCAGCAACATGCCCCACATTTGATAGTTCATATGTTATTCCTATGCTTCGAGACCCGTTCCGTGTAGGCCAATGAACGTACAAGGGCATACATACACTGACATGACGTGTATATCCAGCATGGTGTCAAACTTGATTTACAAAGTGCTCAAGGGGGTCTGGTGGAGCCTTAGATTCTTTGTAAACCTACCAGTGTTTAGAAAGCAGAGAACTTCCCCCTTCGCATTCTCCAAACATTAAACTTTCTAGATGTTGGGAGACAGCTCCGCACATGCCTGGATACAGCACTCCCCTAAATAGAACAGTTAAAATCCCAGCTAGGCAGGAGGCAAGCAATGTAAACAGGATTCTGTCTCAATGTAAGTGTAGTGTGAACGCACGCTAATATAATTTCTGAAGGAGCCCTGAGTGTCTCTTGTAACATTCTGGTCATTTTTAACCATGTTAAGTCTGAGCCCAATTTCTGCCCCTGCTGCCAAAATCTGCGTTGAATAAATTATAGAAAAACTTTCACAAGATTTTTATGCCATCGGGGATAAGATCTTTTTGTTTTTGCTTTTTCCCCCCCTCCCCTCAGTTTTTCTCCCTTTTATTATCTGCCGACTTATGCTGGCGTCTTCCATGGCAACGATCTACTGGTACATTCGCCATGTGTCCATTCCTCACGTGTGAGCCTGAGCCTAGACAGAGTGTTTTGGCTGGCTATTTAACTCTAAGTACTGCACATCACAGCCAAGCCTGGTCTTGCCCTTATGTAATTATTCCATGACTTTCAAGCAGGCAACAATCAGGAGAATGAACCCTGGCTCATTCTATCCCCTCCTCCCCCACCCCACATCCCTCTCTCCCTAGCCCAGAAACACTGAGGTAAAATGTAGCACATCCCCACCACCATCTCCACTCCCCCTCACCCCCACTGCCCTGGCAGCTAACTTAGCACAGTCCTGGGATCAAACCTGGAACTTTCCTAATCTGCATTGCTCTGTACCACATCATGCAGTGCATTAACATAGGAACATAGGAACAGGAGTAGGCCATTCAGCCCCTCGTGCCTGCTCCACCATTTGATAAGATCATGGCTGATCTTATCAAAAGGTATGTCCTGTCCACAAAAAGCAGGACAAATCCAATCCGGCCAATTACCGCCCCATCAGTCTACTCTCAATCATCAGCAAAGTGATGGAAGGTGTCGTCGACAGTGCTATCAAGCGGCACTTACTCACCAATAACCTGCTCACCGATGCTCAGTTTGGGTTCCCCATGACCACTCGGCTCCAGACCTCATTACAGCCTTGGTCCAAACATGGACAAAAGAGCTGAATTCCAGAGGTGAGGTGAGAGTGACTGCCCTTGACATCAAGGCAGCATTTGACCGAGTGTGGCACCAAGGAGCCCTAGTAAAATTGAAGTCAATGGGAATCAGGGGAAAAACTCTCCAGTGGCTGGAGTCATACCTAGCACAAAGGAAGATGATAGTGGTTGTTGGAGGCCAAGCATCTCAGCCCCAGGGCATTGCTGCAGGAGTTCCTCAGGGCAGTGTCCTAGGCCCAACCATCTTCAGCTGCTTCATCAATGACCTTCCCTCCATCATAAGGTCAGAAATGGGGATGTTCGCTGATGACTGCACAGTGTTGAGTTCCATTCGCAACCCCTCAGATAATGAAGCAGTCCGAGCCCGCATGCAGCAAGACCTGGACAACATCCAGGCTTGGGCTGATAAGTGGCAAGTAACATTCGCGCCAGATAAGTGCCAGGCAATGACCATCTCCAACAAGAGAGAGTCTAACCACCTCCCCTTGACATTCAACGGCATTACCATCGCCGAATCCCCCACCATCAACATCCTGGGGGTCACCATTGACCAGAAACTTAACTGGACCAGCCATATAAATACTGTGGCTACGAGAGCAGGTCAGAGGCTGGGTATTCTGCGGCGAGTGACTCACCTCCTGACTCCCCAAAGCCTTTCCACCATCTACAAGGCACAAGTCAGGAGTGTGATGGAATACTCTCCACTTGCCTGGATGAGTGCAGCTCCAACAACACTCAAGAAGCTCGACACCATCCAAGATAAAGCAGCCCGCTTGATTGGCACCCCATCCACCACCCTAAACATTCACTCCCTTCACCACCGGCGCACTGTGGCTGCAGTGTGCACCATCCACAGGATGCACTGCAGCAACTCGCCAAGGCTTCTTCGACAGCACCTCCCAAACCCGCGACCTCTACCAGCTAGAAGGACAAGGGCAGCAGGCGCATGGGAACAACACCACCTGCACGTTCCCCTCCAAGTCACACACCATCCCGACTTGGAAATATATCGCCGTTCCTTCATTGTCGCTGGGTCAAAATCCTGGAACTCCCTTCCTAACAGCACTGTGGGAGAACCGTCACCACACGGACTGCAGCGGTTCAAGAAGGCGGCTCACCACCACCTTCTCAAGGGCAATTAAGGATGGGCAATAAATGCCGGCCTTGCCAGCGACGCCCACATCCCGTGAACGAATAAAAAAAAAACAAAAAAAAACTCCATAAACCTGCCTTTGGTCCATATCCCTTAATACGCTTGGTTGCCAAAAAGCTATCTATCTCAGATTTAAATTTAGCAGTTGAGCTAGTATTAATTGCCGTTTGCAGAAGAGAGTTCCAAACTTCTACCACCCTTTGTGTGTAGAAATGTTTTCTAATCTCACTCCTGAAAGGTTCGGCTCTAATTTTTAGACTGTGCCCCCTACTCCTAGAATCCCCAACCAGCGGAAATAGTTTCTGTCTATCCACCCTATCTGTTCCCCTTAATATCTTATAAACTTCGATCAGATCACCCCTTAACCTTCTAAACTCTAGAGAATACAACCCCAATTTATGTAATCTCTCCTCGTAACTTAACCCTTGAAGTCTGGGTATCATTCTAGTAAACCTACGCTGCACTCCCTCCAAGGCCAATGTGTCCTTCTGAAGGTGCGGTGCCCAGAACTGCTCACAGTATTCCAGGTGCAGTCTAACCAGTGAATTGTATAGCTGCAGCATAACTTCTGCCCCCTTGTACACTAGTCCTCTAGATATAAAGGCCAACATTCCATTTGCCTTATTGATTATTTTCTGCACCTGTTCATGACACGTCAATGATCTATGTACCTGAGCCATTGGGCCGCCCCATCTTTCTTTTTTACGTTTTTATATATTTTCCTCACAAAAGTGCAATCGACCACCATTTCACTGTGACACCATATTGGAAGGGGCAAGTCATTTTGGGAATGGGACTTTCATCAGAATGCCTGTTCTAATGAAGGGTCCAGACCAGAAACATCTTGCCTGTTCCTACCACAGATGCTGCCTGACCCACTGAGTGTTTCCAGCATTTTCTGTTTTTGTTTCAGATTTCCAGAATCGGTGGTATTTTGCTTTTTTTTTTAACCAAGTTAGGTACATGGCAAGTTTGAAGACATTCTGACACCAAAGGAAACATTTTCAGGCCTATGGGGAAAGAGGAGGGGAGCGGGACTAATTGGATAGCTCTTTGAAAGAGTTGGCACAGGTATGATGGGCTGAATGGCCTGCTTCTGGGCTGTATGACTCTATGATATCACCTCAGAATATATGCAGAGACACCTGTGCAACACAAAATCTACCATCTGAATGACTCCACCTCAAAGCAGCTGAGTGCAGAAAACCACTGAAATGAATACCAAATATCACAATAACACTAAACATCATTCACTCCGTGCCACTTTACGATGAACTCAGCCATATCTTAACCCTTGAAGCATTAACCTGTCTTTTCTCTTTTCAGATGCTGAAGGACCTGCTCTATATTTTCAGTATTTGCTGTTTTTATTTCTGAAACAAGTTTTCTTTTTTTTAAGCAGTGGGGTATTTTATTTATAAAAATCACATGTAATCCTATATTCTCAACTGTATTATAAAGTGAATGCACATTCTCCGAAGTACACAGTTGCATCTCATACTGTCAAAATTGAATTCTGGGCAGCTTGCAGGCCTTTTCCCTGTCTCAGGGACATCAGTAGGCATAGCAAGGACTCCCTATACCCCCCACAATTATTATACGGTAACAGAAACACAGCACCCAATGCCTGACTAAATTAATAGACATGATAATTTCACACCAAAGGAGGACATTATTTCATCTAAGTGCTATCTGCTCCATCACAAAGGGTCACAGCGCAGCTGTGGCAAACCTCGTGTTATTATGAAGTTCGATGATAGAATCCCTTTGCCATCTAAGCACTTACCTTTAGGCTAGCAATAGCTGCAGGCAAAACCAGTGCCGCCCATGATAAAGGACTTACCCAGTGTGCAGAAGATGGAGTAGCTTTGAGATGAGTGGTAATCAGCTGCAGACGCAGCAGCAGCTTGCTTTTTCCGGCTAACTTTCTGCCAAATCTTCTTATCCATTTCTCTCACCTTCTGCCTTTGTCCTGCAAAACAAAAGGGGGTTCGGCCGTCTGATTTCTTGTCACCGGGAATCACGTTTGTAAAGTTAAAGACAGTTGTAGTTGATGGATTTCTGGTGTCAAGGATTTGGAGTCTAGGAGCTGTGAGACAATATATTAACCACATCCCATCATCTGCTAATCACATTACAGTTTAAATGAGCATGTGTAATTTCACCCATCAATGATTTATTTCATCACTGAAGAACAATTACTCGTCTCACATATATTCCAACCACAATATTATTTTCACTTGGTAAGGAAAGTATGAAAAAATGGAATTTTCATATACACAAAGGGCAATATTCTTTCTGTTGAAATTATAATTTTTAAATCAGCACCCTCCCACCTACCTCATGATCAGGTACTCAAAGAATAAATGATGTGAGGTTTTTTAATCATTTTGCACATTCCAAAATAAATTCTGTTTTTCCACAGTATTATTTTCCCACAAAGTATAGAACAGAGAGAATTATTTCTCCAAATAAAAATTCTGTTTATTTTTTCTTACAATTCATTAAAGTGGAATCCATTAGCGTAATGCTCCATATTGACTTCTCTTCTGAAAACAAACAAAATTTGTTTTGGTCAGGAAGCAAATGTAAGAAAAGAGGCATCTGAGATTATAACAGAGAGGAATTTGTGGAGGTTTTTTAAAGTAAGTCAAAGTCTTTTATCCTTCCAATCTGATTGGTTCTGGATCTGTGTAACAAAGGGAGGGAAGCTGCATTCCCAACAAACTGATGAAGTGTTTCATCTATTTCAAA
Organism: Heptranchias perlo; assembly: GCF_035084215.1. Lineage (NCBI taxonomy): Eukaryota > Metazoa > Chordata > Chondrichthyes > Hexanchiformes > Hexanchidae > Heptranchias > Heptranchias perlo. The sequence goes on from NC_090327.1 coordinate 127,390,429, forward strand.
GGAAAGACAACTAATCCCAAAATGACCACATTAATGCACAATGCTTGCATTCCGTGATAGCAGCAGTATGGTTGAGGGGAAAATGTGGTCCCCTGGAAAAATACTGTATTGATAACATTTGTTTAGCTGTAAGAGAACACGCACATCACTTTTCTTTATTTAGACTGGGATATTTTAGCTCTTATAATATAAAGCTACCATGTGGCAATTGTGGGTCTACAATTAACAGCTTAGTGTGATAAAGAGGTTCAACTGCTGGAGGCAGGCAATAGCAAGACAACCTCCCTGGGGCCCTATGGGTTGGAATGGGACGTACCATGGATGCTTAGGTCAGATAATCTCTCCCCTCCTCCTCCTCCTCCTTTGCCCTGAAGCACCTTACAAATACCTGCTCTATATTCTGGTCCAATGTTGGGCCATGGCTGTGACACAGAGATACAAAGGCTGCTAAACAAGCCCAAAAAAAAGTGACATCTGTTAAAACTGCTCACAAACAAACACGTATTGGAGAATTGTGGTTCACAGTGACAGTGTTTGGATGTGGAAGAAATCATCACCACATTTAGCCATTGTAAAAACAGATGGCCTTACATTCATCCATTAAAAAAAATTCTGTCATAAACTTAATCCTGAAGTCATAATATTGTCATGTACTGGTCTGCTCTTGTTTTTATTTATTCGGAAGCTTCTTCAAACAGTGATGGGACACCCGCAGCATTCACAGCTCACTCCCTTCTGACAACAATGGAGTTCTAAAGAGGGATTTAAGTCAAACACAGTGATGCCTATTCCGTAATAGAACAGATTCAGGAAGTGTGCTTGATGTCACAGAAGTAATCCGACTCGAAGGATGCATGCACATGTTGGTAAGTAATGGGACAAAGGCACTGAACGTCGGTGGGAAATCAGTGAAATGCTGAATTGATAAATCAACCATTTCTTGGTTTTTATCCCCCCCCCCTCTCGCTGGCATTTATTGTTTTAATTTGGATGTCGTCAGAAAGTTGTTTCGGACTGAGCCGTGAAAGTGGTACTTGGTGTGCGATATCTACAGCGTTCAGCTCACACTTGACTGCTTGCTGAAAATATAAGTCAGCAAAGATAACTCATAAAGTGCAGGTCAAACACACAAGTAAAAGACAACAGTGGACACAAAGGGACAATGCACCAACTGGAAACTTATTTTACAACACCTGATAACACACCGGGTACAGAGATTGTAAAACGGCCAACAAAATTATGTTGTACACCATCGTCATGAATTTTTACCCTGACCACGAATACATCGCAGTAAGTCTTGCGTGCAAATTGAAGCAATGCAATCCATAAGCAATTTTAAAAATATAAACACCGCTCCCTGTCAGTGACACTATTGTGAGATTTTCAGTGAACTGCCAAGTGACCTGATAATTAGCTGCAGGAAAATTAAAATGAGAATTCACCAAAGTGATTGTTACTTTGTTGCCTTAATAATGCAGCGTGTTGCGGATTTAACTGAGAATGCATAGAATCAATTGACTAGTGGCGACGAGTTACCAGACTGCCCTGCAAGTCACAAATGCAGAGAAACTGAGTGGCATAGTGGGTCAGGACACTGTCCTTTCACCTCAGGGGACCTGGGATCAAACGCAGCTTAGATTGATGGGATGAAAGACTCCTCTCTCTGACAGGAGTTAAGAGCTCCAATAGTACTCCATTCATACTAGCTACTATGAAAGTCCTATGAAGTTGGTGCTGAAGCCAATATAAACTCTGTTGCATTTTGAATGCAACTGTCAATATTTACCCTTTATTTCTGGCTACGGGGTGTCTTTATTTAGTATAATATTGATAGGCTTGAAGGTGGTATTCATTGATTGTCTTTTACCATTGTTACTCATTATGGAAGAAAGTAAATGATGTCCTTATGTTATTGTATACCTCAGTTTATTACACAACACTGAACAATGTCACAAATGCAAGGTCAGAAATTGCAATGTGAATGGGTGCTAACATGGAGAACACACAAAGTGCAAAGGACAACCTCAACCTATTGGAAAGCATAAATAGCTACTGTTGAACCCTTATTGTATGCCATAATGAAAGAGATCTCCTGGTGGATAATGGAAATTGGTAGATAATGAAGAGCTCCAAATTTTTGTCTTTCCAATGAGATGTTAAACTGAGGCCATGTTTGCCATCCCATTAAAGATTGCATGGCACCATTCAAAGAGCAGGGGAGTTCTCCCGGTGTCCTGGCCAACATTTAACCCTCAATCAATATCACTAAAACAGATTATCTGGTCATTTATCTCATTGTTGTTTGTGGGACTTTGCTATGTGCAAATTGGTTGCCGCATTACAACAGTGACTGCAATACATAAAGTACTCTATTGGCTGTGAACTCTTTGGAATGTCCCCAGGTTGTGAAAGGAATAATATAAATTTTTCGAGGAGGTGACAAGGAGGATCGATGAGGGTAGCATAATTGATGTAGTCTACATGGATTTTAGCAAGGCTTTTGACAAGGTCCCACATGGCAGATTGGTCAAAAAAGCAAAGGCCCATAGGATCTAAGGGAATGTGGCAAATTGGATCTAAAATTGACTCAGTGGCAGGAAGCAAAGGGTAATGGTCAACGGGTGTTTTTGCCAATGGAAGGCTGTTTCCAGTGGGGTGCCGCAGGGCTCGGTACTAGGTCCTTTGCTTTTTGTGGTATACATTAACGATTTGGACTTAAACGTAGAGGGCATGATTAAGAAATTTGCAGATGACACAAAGATAGGCCATGTGGTTGATAGTGAGGAGGAAAGCTGTAGAGTGCAGGAAGATATCAATGGACTGGTCAGATGGGCAGAAAAGTGGCAAATGGAGTTCAATCTGGAGAAGTGTGAGGTAATGCATTTGGGGAGAGCAAACAAGGCAAAGGAATAAACAATAAATGGGAGGATACTGAGAGGTGTAGAGGAAATGTGGGACCTTGGAGTGCATGTCCACAGATCCCTGAAGCTAGCAGGACAGGTAGATAAGGTGGTTAAGAAGGCAAATGGAATGCTTTCCTTTATTAGCCAAGTCATGGAATATAAAAGCAGGGATGTTATGCTGGAACTGTATAAAACACTAGTTAGGCCACAGCTTGAGTACTGCGCACAGTTCTGGTCACCACATTACAGGAAGGATGTAATTGCACTAGAGAGGGTCCAGAGGAGATTTACGAGGATGTTGCCAGGACTGGGGAATTTTAGCTATGATGACAGATTGGATAGGCTGGGGTTGTTTTCCTTGGAACAGAGGAGGCTGAGGGGTGTTTTGATTGATTATGAGGGGCCTAGATAGAGTGGAAAGGAGGACCTATTTCCCTTCATAGAGGGGTCAATAACCAGGGGGCATAGATTTAAAATGATTGGTAGAAGGACTAGAGCAGAAATGAGGAGAATTTTTTTCACCCAGAGGGTGATGGGAGTCTGGAACTCACTGCCTTAGAGAGTGGTAGAGGCAGAAACCCTCAACTCATTTAAAAAGTACCAGGATGTGCACCTGAAGAGCTGTGACCTGCAGGGCTACAGACCAAATGTGGCAAAGTGGGATTCGGCTGGGTGGCTCGATTCTCAGCCGACGTAGACATGATGGGCCGAATGGCCTCCTTCTGTGCCATAAATTTTCTATGATTCTGTGATTCTATAAATGCAAGTTCTTCTTATATGTAGGGTACAGTAATACCCTTGGCATGGGAATGAAGACAAGTACAATGCAAAAACATAAATTATGTATTAACAGTCTTGAATCTAGTATATACCTTGTAGCATCACACCTCTCAAAGGTGTCACATCTCAAAGGTATCACATCTAAAATATGTCCACCACAAAAATATTATGTAAATAAGATAAAAATCATGATTGGCTCTGCCATTAAATTAATCATGCTGATTGATCCAAATATCTCATTGAATTAATGCCAAGCAATCAAAAACTAATTCCATTCACTAGACGTGTAGGGAAGCTTCCAATCGCAAGCAGCACGAAACCACCCAATCAGATTACCCTTTTATTCAATCCCAGCAATCTGGAAACAACAACTACCACGAAATGAATCAATGAAGTTGCTTAAATAATTTCCTCCCACTGTTTCTGGCTGTCGCTTCTTTACTCAGGTCAGTACATACAGCTAAAAATAAAGGGCTAGAAATTCCTGTGGTTCAGTAGCATGAAAATGACGCATTATGGGTGGAGAGAGAGGAATCTGGGTCAGAACTTGGTTCCGCCAGCTCTCTCCACCTTTCTGCCCCGATTTCAGAATTCTGGTGGGGGAAAAGGGGGAAAAGGGGGCAGGTACTTCCAGTGGCGATTCCCCCCCCCCCCCTGGTGACACTAGAAGAGGTAGGACTGGGCGGGCTGACATCAGGCACCCTAAATTCCACCAGTTCTGCCTCAGGTGCCCCAGTGCACTGTATGCTTGCAGGTAGCAGGCATACAGTGTGTGACAGGACCTGGTGGAAGTGGGGTCCAGTAGTTATTAAGAAGTTGTTTTGCAATTGGCAATGGATTGCAGAGCCCTTGTTCCATGATCTTCATCTGGCAAGATGCTGCAGTGACATTTTTCCCTCCGTGATGGGACGGTTGCCCCAGTTGCACTGAAACAACATGGGTGTCTACTCAAAATATGCAAATTTGATGACCCTGGGATTTTGGACAGGGTCAGCATTGGGTATCGTCGGCAGGAGGAAGTCTGGTCCGACCGCACTTCTGGTGGCATGGTGGGTCACCGGGAATCTTGGGGCCAACATTTATAAAAACACATAAAATCTTACACGATTCTGAAAAAGAAACACATTATTTGTGCAAAGAGGCAATGACTTATGTAAGGCTTTGCCCTGTGAAAATTCTACTAGAGATTTGGGAAGACAAATAATTGGATTGCTGTAAAAACAAAACAAATTCAAGTAGGCTCAACATGCATAGTAGTGGATGGAAGGTCACAGAATTAAATTTGTTCATAATTTAGCATAATTGGGCAGCATCACTGAAATATGCCATGGAGATGGTTGGTGTAGGAAATACAAATGCCTCACTGCTGCAGAAAAGGGTATTCTTCGGATCTTATTTGCAAGCACTATGTCAAGGCAGAGTAGAGTCAAATTGGGATTCCCAGACCCTAAGGGATCTGTGAGAGGGTCTACGTGAACTTCTCATCAGATTTCTGCATTTTTCTGTTTTGTTGATTTACTGGCACATTATTTCTGTTGCTGTATGTCAATATAAAAAATGTTGTTTGCAAAGATGACACCGTTTTCCTTCGGGTAGCTAACACTGTCTTTCAGAAGTTAGGGCAGGGGTCCCCTGGAGTGTGTCAATATTTGGACTGGCCTCCCCCAAACAGAAAAGTTTGAAGATGGAGTTATACAGTTAATCTAACCATAAATTACCCAAAAAGGGAAGTGTTTGATGATATCACTGGGAGGAAAAAGATTTAATTCACCAATACTGTCAGGTCATCATACTTCATCCTGCTGAACTCAAAGTTATCATGGAAAGATTAGAGCGAGGGAAAGAAGCAAATAGGAAATGCAACAGAATCAAAATGATTTCTGACCAGTAACAAGGAAGAATCACTCTGGGTTTCATCAAAACCTTTACATTGATTTATTGTTATGTCAATATAAATGAGATATGGATAGATTCCCAACCCTCTTCTCTGTTTCTCTACGTAATATAACTCAATGAGATTGTGCAGTAGCTGTTTGGAAACACCTGGTATTGCTTAATATATGAGAAACAGTATGTGATGTCCATCTGTGGGTTCAACTGTAATATAATAGTAGACACACATTTTCCAACTAATCAACAGCAGGTTCTTTCACTAAAGATTTGCTGTAATGACATTATGATCGTCAATCTTCCAGCGTGAACATTATTGTGCATCAGTGACATGGAGCACAGTAATACACACAACCTGCACAAAGGCAAACTCAGATGCAAGAGAGTAAGGCTTGGATCTACTTAAGAGATCAGATGGCACTCATGAACCACTCAAATAGATTCCCTGGTGGCTCAGCTGGTAAATGCACCTTCCAGTGTAGAACTCAGCCAAACACTGAGGAAGGCCTGATGTCAAGCTTGGATGGAATTATTAGATTTCAGGTGGGATGGTGGTAATGACACTAAAATTGGCCTCGGAGCACCTGGACTATGGACAGGAAAAAAGTCAGCTAGGGTTCCCACTCCTGACTGCTATCAAGTGATGTAAGTGGATATTAGGTAACAGCAGGATCAAAGTTAACAGTAATACTTTCACCTTCCCCTTGTTAAATAGTTGCTGGCACTCAATGCCTGGACTTACACGAAAAGAATGGTCACTTGAGTGAGGTATGGGAGGGCAGTTGGCCCTGGTGGAACCTTCAACCATGGCCAGCATGAGTCAGCACGAGAAATGGGAAGACAACTGGAAAAAACGAACGTCACTGGAAGAAACATGTGGTATCCAACTCCAAATAGTCGTTGAAGGATTAGGTGCTACTTGATCTTCATAGTCAGCATTCATAAGCATTTGCCACAAAAGCGCCATACAGGGTCATATCAAATGTCTCAGTAGAAAAGGAGAGTGATCAACTTGCACAATACTGTAGAGGTCTAACAATTGGCATACTATGGTGGAATGCAAATGATTCCATTTATCAGATCATCTTCATTAGCAATCCATATGATATTGATTTAGATACATTGTGGCTCAAATAATGTCTAGGAAAATGGCCCCACTAATGGAACGATCCAGCCTAGATAAGGTTGTTATCAGTACCTGAGCTGTTGCTATAGTGACACGTAGGGGCTAATTTTATGAGATTCCGCCATGCAATCTCACTGGGAGTGTGGACTCATAATATTACCCCAATAAACTCAAAGTATTAACTTTTTCAAATCTTACATTTACCTTTTGTTTTGCTCACCAACTTTTTCTGATACTTTTATCCCTCCTCTCCTGAATGCGCTGACTACTTGCTGGGATATGTTTCCAGGAGTGCATCTTGCCCTCTGCAAAGAAAGCCTTGACAATAAAGCCTAGATCTTCTGGCTTTTGGGGTAATTGGGCGGGAGGGGGCAGGAAATCGTTCAGGAATCCATTACGCTGGCCCCTCACTTTACACCTGCCTGATTTTCCGCCCTCTGCTGGACATAATAGCAGAAAATCAGATGGGCTCTCAATGAGGCGGTAATGATGTGACTACGTCATACATCCTTTTGCTCATTATGCTTCCATTATGAAAGAAAGAAAGACTTGCATTTATATAGCACCTTTTATGACCTCAGGATGTTCCTAAGCTCTTTACAGCAAATGGAGTATTTTTGAAGTGTGGTCACTGTTGTAATGTAGGAATCGCAACAGCCAATTTGCACATAGCAAGGTCCCACAAATAGTAATATGATAATGACTAGATAATCTGTTTTTAGTGATGTTGGTTGAGGGATAAATATTGGCCAGGACACCGGGGAGAACTCTGCTGCTCTTCTTTGAAATAGTGCCATGGGATCTTTTACGCCCACCTGAGAAGGCAGATGGGGCTCGGTTTAACGTCTCATCCGAAAGATGGCACCTCCAACAGTGCAGCACTCCCTCAGTACTGCACTGGAGTGTCAGCCTGGATTTTGTGCTCTACTCTCTGGAGTGGAACTTAAACCACAACCTTCTGAGTGCTACCAATTGAGCTACGTCTGACACAGCTGAGTTATAATCACATGCTGAGTCTTAATCACTCCAGAATAAAACTGGTGTCCAGGGTTGCTTGGCATTACCTTGAAGATGGAAGTAAGTTTAAAGTTACTGTTGCTATTAAAATCTTATCATTCTGTTATTTTGGGGATTTTTTTTGTTGTTGCCGCCTACTTTTCCATTTGTCTTTGTGTTATTTGCTGAGGGGCTGTCATTTACCTCCCTCTCCTCTCCTCCACCACCATTTTCAGACACAGAACAATAGATTCCCCATCGTAGATTCCCCTATATCCTTGCATTTGGAAGAAGAGGAGGAGCAACGGGAGGAGGCCAGGCGGGTGAGATTGCACGGTAGGCCCATCGCAGCCATCTGCTGGGAGGCCCACCCCGCAGGATATGTAGAAGTGTTCCTACTCACGTATGACCAAGGCTGTGAAGGCTTCACTTTACAAAGGAAACTGTCACAGAGTTATACCACATGCTGCAAACAGACCTGTAGCGCATCTCTACAGTGCGCAGCCCTCTATCACTGGTCGTTAAGGTCGCTTCCATCCTTAACTTCGATATCATGGGATCATTCCAGACCTCCACAGGAGACATCCGCAATATAAGCAAAATTAATGTGCACAGATGCATCAAGCATGTCACAGAAGTATATTGTTCTCCAGAGCTATAAATGTCACCATCTTTCCCATCGACAACTGGTGCCAACATAAACAGCACTGGAATTTTATTAAGTAGCAGGATTCCCGAAGTTCCAAGGAGACATAGACTCATGGCCATAGGGACTCCCTTCATGAATGGCCAGGTGTATAGAAATGGTACCACCCACTCAACGTGCAACTTGTTTATGACCAACAGCACACCATCATGCAAATGAATGCTTGTTTCTCTGGCAGCTGCCATGATGCCTTTATTTTTAAGGAACTCCTGTTAACACTCTTTAACCCAGAGCGGCAAGCCTCTTTGTGGAAACAAAGGATTATCCTCTACAGGCTTGGTTGATGACACTCAGTGTGTTTCCCAGAACCCCAGCTGAGTGGCACCACAATGTGCTCCATCCATTCATTCACCAGAGTTGTCATTAAAGACACGATAGGCATGTTGTGTGTGTGCTTCGGGTGTTGTGATCAATCTGAGGGCATCCTGTAGTATAATCGGTAAGGGTCTGAAGGATTGTGGCAATGTTCTGCATGCTGAACAACTTTGCCTTACAAAGAGGTCTCCTCTTGAAGGAGCAGGAAGTACCCCATTGGGAACAAGAGCATCAGCAAAAGGAGCAGCAGTGTGACGAAATGGAGGGCAATGCTTTGCCAGCTGCAAGACACATTCATGCTCATCTGATGGGGAGACCTTCCCTTGACCACCACATCTGGCCACTGCATGAATAGTTCTCTCTACATCTTCCCCCTTCCTACCTCAAATATACATAATTCACTGACCCTTCTCTGTGTGTATCCCACTCAAGCCACTCCCAAACCTTGCCAAAAACAGTGTCTGCACTCACAACTTTAGTGCTAGTTTTAGTTTTGAGTATATGTTCCTACTTCTTCTTGCCATAATGTGTCCTCTTGGTTCCAATGTGTGTTGTTCAAACACTTAAACCTGATTTAGTGCTTCTCCTAGATGCTACTGAGTGCCAGTAGCACATGAGGTAATTGGCTGATGCCTATTGGGAGAAGTCTCTGGAGACTGAGATCTCATGGCGGTTAAAACTTGGGATGGACCTGCCATAGGCTGCATCTCTTGTGCTGCATCATAGATAATCTGACCCTGCTTCCTTTTTGCCATATGCACAAGCATTGGATGGGGCTGGGGACATGCAATGCATGTGTTGAGAGATAGCGCCATCATTGGTGTGCCTTCCAGCCATCCCATTGTATTGGGCACTGGCTCTGGAACAGCTGCATGCTTCATGGTGGCGTAGAGTGCTGCTCTTCCTACTTGTGTTGCATGATTCCAGTTGGCCCCATCTACCTGAATTGCCACCTGTAGCAATGTGTCTGATACAATGACTGCACCAACACTCGATGATCTTTCAGCATTGTTTTTTTAAATGCAGAGGCCATGAATTGCGATCCCCAGGCTCTTCAGCTGAGAGGCGACAAGTCCTGATACTCCAGCCAGCAGCGTCTTCCTCTGATGTGCCACTACCAATTGCTCGTGCTTACTCATGCGTAGTGTCTCATCCAGTGCACTCCCCCCCCGCCCCCCCCGCCACCCCATAGTCCCCACTACCTAACTTTCCTGGACTGGATGTCACGAGGCTGGTGTTTGAGAGGGATGAGTGAGTGAAGGTACAAGCTGCAAAGTGCTGGCATTGCTGAATGTTGAAGGATCTGCTTGTTCCTCTTGCTGCAGACATCTAAAGGGGAAATGAAGAGAGGTTAGAATGGTTTCCTGAGGAACAGCGCACATATGTCACAATGTGTTAAGGGAATGACATGAGTGATTTATTATGTGGTTCAATGACAATTAAAGAAGGGTAAATGTTCTGACAAAACCTAAGCTGATATATGCTCTCCCACTTCTCCATCTTCAATACCATTAATGACCTTCCTCCCCAAGACAACGCAGGGCTTCCTTCTGTTAGGGAGTTAGTGGTCTGAGGTTACAAGGCTGCCAAGATCTCTTCTGGCTGTTATGGGCTGTCTTGTCCTAGAAAACAAAATCAAAAGGGCTTTCAGTTACCACGACATGGAATAACACCTAGGTGTCAACATGCAGCCCATAATGGCCTGCAAGAAGGGGTGCATAGAACAGGCAATTACATTCCATGTGAGACTTTTTGTGGGATGAATGCATATAAGGATATAAGTGAAGGAGCTCTTCCATGTGAAGGCTGGGAGTGTAAAGGACATCAGTACCTCCTGGGCATTGATGGTGAGCAGTTGATGCATTTTAATACAGTGTGAGGGAAGGTCATTGTAAGTGGCAAACATGCTTCGTATAGTGCATGTCACGTTTAAGGGTTTTTGATCATTTTTTTCTTCACAGAATGGATTTTGGGATTGAGTTATGCTTAAATGTTGTGTTTTAAAACAAAATTAATTCACACAGATTTTTTTTTTAAAGGCTATAGTCTACAGGCATTGACGCTACGTATTAAAGCCAGATAAGCCAGTTTGTGGATTGCCACAGCTCACAGTCTATTTTAAACTGTAAACAATTTTACAACACCAAGTTATAGTCCAACAATTTTATTTGAAAATCACAAGCTTTCGGAGGCTTCCTCCATCCTCAGGTGAATGTCAAGAAATCCTCGAACCTTTCGCATTTATAAATCGCAGAACAATACCTGGTGATTACAGATAATCTTTCCAACTGCCCGTTGCCAAGGCAATCAAAGTGTTCAGACAGAGAGGTGTTACCTACAGGACCACCGAATATACAAACAACAAAAAAAAAACAGAGAGAGAGAGGCAGAAACATAGAAACATCCGGAAGGAAGAGAAAGACAGCAAATGACCCGTTATATTAAAAACAGATAACTTTTGTTCGCTGGTGGGGTTACGTGTAGCGTGACATGAATCCAGGATCCCGTCCTCATGGGTGCGGAACTTGGCTATCAATTTCTACTCGACGATTTTGCGTTGTCGTGTGTCTCGAAGGCCGTCTTGGAGTATGCTTACCCGTAGGTCGGTGGCTGAATGTCCTTGACTGCTGAAGTGTTCCCCGACTGGGAGGGAACCCTCCTGTCTGGCGATTGTTGCACGGTGTCCGTTCATCCATTGTCGCAGTGTCTGCATGGTCTCGCCAATGTACCATGCTCTGGGGCATCCTTTCCTGCAACGTATGAGGTAGACAACGTTGGCCGAGTCACAGGAGTATGAACCATGTACCTGGTGGGTGGTGTCCTCTCATGTGATGGTAGTATCTGTGTCGATGATCTGGCATGTCTTGCAGAGGTTACTGTGGCAGGGTTGTGTGGTGTCGTGGACGCTGTTCTCCTGAAAGCTGGGTAATTTGCTGCGAACGATGGTCTGAGGTTGGGTGGCTGTTTAAAGGCGAGTAGTGGAGGTGTGGGGATGGCCATAGTGAGGTGTTCGTCGTCATTGATGACATGTTGAAGGCTGCGGAGAACATGGCGTAGTTTCTCCGCTCCGGGGAAGTACTGGACGACGAAGGGTACTCTGTTGGTTGTGTCCCGTGTTAGTCTTCTGAGGAGGTCTATGCGATTTTTCGCTGTGGCCCGTCGGAACTGTCGATCGATGAGTCGAGCGTCATATCCCGTTCTTACTAGGGCGTCTTTCAGCGTCTGTAGGTGTCCATCGCGTTCCTCCTCGTCTGAGCAGACCCTGTGTATTCACAGGGCCTGTCCATAGGGGATGGCCTCTTTGACGTGGTTAGGGTGGAAGCTGGAAAAGTGGAGCATCGTAAGGTTGTCCGTGGGCTTGCGGTAGAGTGAGGTGCTGAGGTGCCTGTCTTTGATGGAGATTCGTGTGTCCAAGAAAGAAACTGATTCTGAGGAGTAGTCCATGGTGAGCTTGATGGTGGGATGGAACTTGTTGATGTTACCGTGTAGTCTCTTTAGTGATTCTTCGCCGTGGGTCTGGGATGAGACTGATACAGTCAGGGTCTATTGTCTCATCCCAGACCCATTAGCTAGGATGACAAGGGACATTAAGCAATTTGGTATCTCGTCTCAGACGACTAACAAATATTCACAGCCATTGTGATGGGGATCATTCCATTCCTGTGGTTACTGCCCCTTGGTCTCCTGGTGTGAAAATTAGCAAAAAAAAGGAAAAAAACCCATGTTCGGGTTTTAAAGGAGAGACTGCGAGACTGCTGGAAGCTAAAATGCAGGAGGTCAGTTTGTTTAGTTAGAAATAATCTAACAAGAAAGGTAATGCCAAAGATAAGTAAGTCAGTGCAGGAAAGGGACAAGGTGCATGGTTTATTATTTTGTTCCATTTTTGGAGGAGAGAAGTGAGAATCACAGAATCATAGAAAGGTTACAGCACGGAAGGAGGCCATTTGGCCCATCGAGTCCGTGCCGGCTCCATGCAAGAGCAATCCAGCTAGTCCCACTCCCCCACCCTATCCCCGTAGCCCTGCAAATTTTTTCCTTTCAAGTACTTATCCAGTTCCCTTTTGAAGGCCATGATTGAATCTGCCTCCACCACCCCCTCGGGCAGTGCATTCCAGATCCTAACCACTCGCTGTGTAAAATAGTTTTTCCTCATGTCACCTTTGGTTGTTTTGCCAATCACCTTAAATCTGTGTCCTCTGGTTCTTGACCCTTTCGCCAATGGGAACAGTTTCTCTCTATCTACTCTGTCTAGACCCTTCATGATTTTGAATACCTCTATCAAATCTCCTCGCAACCGTCTCTGTTCCAAGGAGAACAACCCCAGCTTCTCCAGTCTATCCATGTAACTAAAGTCCCTCATCCCTGGAATCATTCTAGTAAATCTCTTCTGCACCCTCTAAGGCCTTCACATCTTTCCTGAAGTGCAGTGCTCAGAACTGGACACAATACTCCAGTTGTGGCCGATCCAGTGTTTTATAAAGGTTCATCATGACTTCCATACTTTTGTACTCTATGCCTCTATTTATAAAGCCCAGGATCCCGTATGCTTTTTTAACCGCTTTCTCAACCTGCTCTGCCACCTTCAACGATTTGTGCACATATACCCCCAGATCTCTCTGTTCCTGTACCCCTTTTAGAGTTGTGCCCTCTAGTTTATATTGCCTCTGCTCGTTCTTCCTACCGAAATGTATCACTTTGCATTTTTCTGCGTTAAATTTCATCTGCCACATATCCGCCCATGCCACCAGCCTGTCTGTACCCTCTTGAAGTCTATCACTATCCTCTTCACTGTTTACTACCCTTAACATTTGCTCTGACTGCCTTGGCTACCTCTCTCCACTCACTGTGAGCTTCCCTTATCGGTGCTGTCTGTCCCTCCATTTCAAGCAGGGTCTCCTTCCAGTCCCTAACCCTTGCAGGAGCAGCTCCGCATCTGCATCCACAGATAGAGTCAGGTATTTCAGATATTGTATGAAGCATTGTTTGAAGATTTGTTTTGATAGTCAGCAAAAAGGGATGGCTGCTTTTAAGCTACTGCGGATGTTTGAAGCCTGCAATAGGACAAGCAGGCAAGTTCCCATTCAGAGGTGTCTCCATCACCTGGAACTTACCCACATTATTCAAATTATAGTAAGGTCAGCGCTCATCACATCGAGTGGACTGAAATCCCACCTGCCACACCTTTGGCGAGGATTGCGCAACTGCAAAAAAATCCAGACTTGAGTATTGGCAGGCTGTTTGATAAGAGAGGGTTTCACAGTTGAACCCAATCCTATCATAATCCAACATCCATTAGGAACATAGGAATGGGAGTAGGCCATTCAGCCCCTCAAGCCTTTTCCACCATTGAATTAGATCATGGCTGATCTGTATCTTATCTCCATTTACCCTTCTTGATTCCATATCCCTTAATACCCTTACCTAACAAAAATCTATCAATCTCAGTTTTGAATTTTTCAATTGACTCCCAGCCTCAACAGCTTTTTGGGGGAAGAGAGTTCCACTACTCTTTGTGTGAAGACTTGATTCCTGACATCACCCCTGAATGGCCTAGCTCTAAAGTTAAGGTTATGCCCCCTTGTTCTGGACTCCCCCACCAGAGGAAATAGTTTCTCTCTATCTATCCTATCAAATCATAAGAACATAGGAATAGGAGTAGGCCATTCAGCCCCTCGTGCCTGCTCCGCCATTTGATAAGATCATGGCTGACTAACTCCATATACCTGCCTTTGGCCCATATCCCTTAATACCTTTGATTGCCAAAAAGCTATCTATCTCAGATTTAAATTTAGCAATTGAGCTAGTATCAATTGCCGTTTGCGGAAGAGAGTTCCAAACTTCTACCACCCTTTGTGTGTAGAAATGTTTTCTAATCTCGCTCCTGAAAGGTCTGGCTCTAATTTTTAGACTGTGCCCCCTACTCCTAGAATCCCTAACCAGCAGAAATAGTTTCTCTCTATCCACCCTATCCAGTCCCCTTAATATCTTATAGACTTCGATCAGATCACCCCTTAACCTTCGAAACTCCAGCGAATACAATCCCAATTTGTGTAATCTCTCCTTGTAACTTAACCCTTGAAGACCGGGTATCATTCTAGTAAACCTACGCTGCACTTCCTCCAAGGCCAATATGTCCTTCCGAAGGTGGGGTGCCCACAACTGCTCACAGTACTCCAGGTGCGGTCTAACCAGGGTTTTGTATAGCTGCAGCATAACTTCTGCCCCCTTGCACTCTAGTCCTCCAGATATAAAGGCCAGCATTCCATTAGCCTTATTGATTATTTTCTGCACCTGTTCATGACACTTCAATGATCTATGTACCTGTACCCCTAAGTCCCTTTGGACATCCACTGTTTTTAACATTTTACCATTTAGAAAGTACCCTGTTCTATCCTTTTTTGATCCAAAGTGGATGACCTCACATTTGTCTACATTGAATTCTATTTGCCACAGTTTTGCCCATTCACCTAATCTATCAATATCACTTTGTAGTTTTATGTTTTCATCTACACTGCTTACAATGCCACCAATCTTTGTGTCATCGGCAAACTTAGATATGAGACTTTCTACGCCTTCATCTAAGTCGTTAATAAATATTATGAATAATTGAGGCCCCAAGACAGATCCCTGCGGGACTCCACTAGTCACATCCTGCCAATGTGAATACCTACCCATTATCCCTACTCTCTGTTGCCTTTCGCTCAGCCAACTTCCTAACCAAGTCCGTACTTTTCCCTCGATTCCATGGGCTTCTATCTTAGCTAACAGTCTCTTATGTGGGGCCTTATCAAATACCTTCTGGAAGTCCATATAAATAACATCCATTGACATTCCCCTGTCCACTACTTTAGTCACCTCTTCAAAAAATTCAATCAGGTTTGTCAGGAACGACCTACCTTTCACAAATCCATGCTGGCTCTCTCTGATTAACTGAAAATTCTCGAGGTGTTCAGTCACCCTATCCTTAATTATAGACTCCAGCATTTTCCCCACAACAGATGTTAGGCTAACTGGTCTGTAATGCCCTGGTTTCCCTCTCTCTCCTTTCTTAAAAAGCGGAGTGACATGTGCAATTTTCCAATCTAGAGGGACAGTTCCTGAATCTAGAGAACTTTGAAAGATTATAGTTAGGGCATCCGCAATGTGTTCACCTACTTCCTTTAAAACCCTGGGATGGAAACCATCTGGTCCTGGGGATTTGTCACTCTTTAGTGCTATTATTTTCTTCATTACTGTTGCTTTCTTATATTAATTTTATCGAGTTCCTGTCCCCGATTCAATATTAGTCTTCTTGGGATTTCCGGCGTGCTATCCTCTTTTTCGACTGTAAATACTGACGCAAAGTAATTGTTCAACATGTCCGCCATTTCCCCATTGTCAATGACAATATCCCCACTTTCAGTTTTTAAGGGGCCAACACTGCTCCTGACCACCCTCTTTTTCCTAATATAACTATAAAAGTTCTTCATATTGGTTTTGATATCCCTTGCAAGTTTCTTTTCATACTCTCTTTTTGTAGCTCTTACTATCTGTTTTGTGACCCCTTGTTGATCTTTGTATCTTTCCCATTCGCCAGGATCTGTGCCATTTTTTGCCTTTTTTGTATGCCCTTTCCTTATGTCTTATACTGTCCCTTACCTCTTTTGTTGTCCATGGCTGTTTTTTTTGGCAAGTAGAGTTCTTGCCCCTCAGGGGTATAAACCGATTCTGTATCACGTTAAATGTTTCTTTAAACATTTCCCACTGATCATCAGTCGTTTTACCCATTAACAGATTTGCCCAGTTTACTGTGGACAGTCTCTGTCTCATCCCATTGAAGTTGGCCTTACCCAAGTCTAGAATCTTAGCAGCTGATTCACTTTTTTCCCTTTCAAACACTACATTGAACTCGATCATGTTATGATCGCTATTGGATAGATGTTCGCGTAAAGTTAAGCCGTTAACTAAATCTGGTTCATTACTCATTACTAAATCTAGTATGGCTTGCCCCCTTGTTGCCTCCAGGACATACTGCTGTTGAAAACTATCCCGGACACACTCAAGAAATTCACTACCATTCTGACAGTTGCTAGTCTGCTTTTCCCAATCGATGTGAAGGTTAAAGTCCCCCATTAAGACCATTATGCCTTTCTTATACGCTTGTCTAATCTCTGTATTTATACAATCTAGCACTTCAGAGCTGCTGCCAGGGGTCCTATATGCAATTCTATAGTTTTAGATCCTTTCGTATTTCTCAATTCAACCCATAAAGTCTCTGTTGGCTGCTTACCTCTCGTTATATCCTCTTTTATCATTGAAGTTATTTCATCTCTAATCATCTTAAAGGCGCTATAGAAATGCAAGTTATTTATCTGGGAACCGGCATCACCAGGTCTCTGCCATGCCTGTGATTCATGTGCGTTTCTTGGGGTTCACCAGATGGGGCAGGGAAGCTCCTGAAACAGGCTGGAGCACTCCAATGGAATGCAAATGACACGGGAACGATGTCATAATGCCTCTCGTGTCTCTTTCCAGGGATTCCACTGGGTGGCCACGTGGAAATGGGATCGTGCACTTTTTACACATTACCTGGCTTGACCTTGGCTGAAGCCAGATGGTTTCCTGGGCTCAACTCCCTGGAATTTGTTGGGTGAATGCTAGGCAAGATTAATTGTCTTGGAATTGGCACTCACTCCAAATCGAGAGGGAGGGGGTGGGGAGGAAGGAGAGGAGGGAAGCTGGGTGCTGTGCATACCTTAAAGGCCTGCAGCAGCATCAATTCAGAGTGAAATTTAGGCCTGGTGCCAGCTATCGGTGATAGCAGCCTGTAGTGCAGCCCTGCATTAATACCAATATCTGAGCTCAGAGGAAGGTCCTGGCTGTCCTTTTACAGATCCTATGAGCAGAAGGGGCAACCTCAATTAGATCACCCCTTAATCTTCTATACTCAAAGGAATACAAGCCCAGTCTATGCAACCTGTCCTCATAATGTAACCTTTTTAGCATTTGCAGCAGGGGTTGCCGTATTGTGATCAGGAATGGGAAACTCAGCCAATTTTCCCCTCCGGGAGTGTTGATGACAACCGTAATGTCCTTACCACCATCACCCTGACTGATCAGCTGATAGGTGAAGAAATCTGGGACAGGGAATCCAACCTGGGATCTTCCTGCCATCAGTTGCTGACTGGATAAACCTGTTAAACCTTCAGGGACCTCTTAATTGTATTGAAAAGCCAAACATAAAAGAAAGAGCAGTGATGCAGCATCTACTCTGGGCTCAACACCTTAGAACTGCAACAGTTTAGGCAGGTTGAAAATGGACATTCCTGATGCCTGCACCCTGTTTGTGCATTAGCATACTGTAGTGTCAAACATGATAGCCTCGACCTAAACTAAAATCGAAGCTACGTTACTCTAACTAAAAAAAAAATCTTTGTTTAAAACAAAAGAAAAGTTTTCAACAGATACTAAGGAAAAATAGGCATTGTTAATTATTTATCTATAAACATAATTGCTCATCAGCCTTTGCCCTCTTAGCTGACATCAATTGTGGTATATATTGTACATCAGTGCAGTGCGTCATGTATGAAAACAATAGGAAATTGAAATGAGAATGATAATGGCACATTTGGTTTATACTTGATACTATTGTATTCAGTCCATGAAAGGCTTGAGAAGGAATATTAGCCTATAATTGCTCTGTGTGATATTAATGCACAAACGCTTAATGCATTAAGTGTTATTAAGTTAATATCGTATAGTGTCAGTTTCTAAGCTTCGTCTCCCTACTGTTTGACACTGTTAACAAAGTATAATATTACATATTTATAAAGAACAATACTAGATAAAAGGCCTGCCGAACAAGAACACTGCTGCTTTCTACCTACTTATAATCACCACAAAGCATTAAAACGCAGTGATCGCTTTTAAAAAAAAGATCCAGTGAAAAAAATACAATTTCAGTATAATCACTGAAAGCATTGGCTTCTTTTCATGCATAATTTACTTATATAGTAAAAATGTAATGGAAGACCGAGTTTGCATTTGCATTTCAAAGGAGTTAAGACAGTAATGGGACCATTTCTTCTACCCCTATTCCCCTCAGCAGAAATGGGATCGTGCACTTTTTACACATTACCTGGCTTGACCTTGGCTGAAGCCAGATGGTTTCCTGGGCTCAGCTCCCTGGAATTTGTTGGGTGAATGCTAGGCAAGATTAATTGTCTTGGAATTGGCACTCACTCCAAATCGAGAGGGAGGGGGTGGGGAGGGAGGAGAGGAGGGAAGTTGGGTGCTGTGCAGACCTTAAAGGCCTGCAGCAGCATCAATTCAGAGTGAAATTTAGGCCTGGTGCCAGCTGTCGGTGATAGCAGCCTGTAGTGCAGCCCTGCATTAATACCGATATCTGAGCTCAGAGGAGGGTCCTGGCTGTCCTTTTACAGATCCTATGAGCAGAAGGGGCAACCTCGCAACCTCTACCACCCAGCTTGCATTGGGTGCTGTTCTTTCCATGTGGCCACCCAGTGGAATCCCTGGAAAGAGACACGAGAGGCATTATGACATCGTTCCCGTGTCATTTGCATTCCATTGGAGTGCTCCAGCCTGTTTCAGGAGCTTCCCCGCCCCATCTGGTGAACCCCAAGAAACGCACATGAATCACAGGCATGGCAGAGACCTGGTGATGCCGGTTCCCAGATAAATAACTTGCATTTCTATAGCGCCTTTCATGATCTCAGGACATCCCAAAGCGCTTTACAGCCAATGAAGTACTTTTGAAGTGTAGGCACGGTTATAAAGTAGGAAACGCGGCAGCCAATTTGCACACAGCAAGGTCCCACAATCAACTAGAGATGATGACCAGATAATCTGTTTTAGTCATGTTTGGTTGAGGGATAAACCTGGGGAGAACTGCCCTGCTCTTCTTCAAAATAGTGCCATGGGATCTTTTCCATCCAGGGCAGATGGGGCCTCCATTTAATGTCTCTTCTGAAAGACAGCACCCCTGACAGCGCAGCACTCCCTTAGTACTGCACGGGTGTGTCAGCCTAGATGTTATGCTCAAGTCTGTGGAGTGGGACTGTGAACCCACAACCTTTTGACTGAGAGGCGAGAGTGCTACCAATTGAGCCATAGCTGACACCAGTCCTATTTCCTTTGCTTAACGGTCTTGGACTAGGTACACTCAGGGCATAAGGCAGATGAAAATTGGCCCCTAAAAGTCATTGCGGGTCCTTCATTCCTTATTGCCCTCTAATAAGGAACCTGTCTTATTAATGTGGTTTAAGAAATTGCAACAGAAAAATAGCTGCCATTTTAATGTTAGTGTTAGCCAAAACAACAAATTTGCTTATAACTTTCACTACATTTATAAGTTGCTAGATTTTGTCCCATGCCATTGTCAAGGGCAAAAACAATAAGAAAAATATGTCCCTCTCATTATGTTACAGTCTCTGTTCATTTTGACTCTCTGATTCTTTGTTTCCTTCTCTTCGGTGTCTTCTGTCTTCTTTCTCTTTTTCTCGCTGGAGGTCTCTCATACACTTTCTCTTGTTGATGGCTCTATATCTATGTTTGACTCTAACTCTTTCTTCCTTATACCTGTGCTTCACTCCATCTCCTCTGTTTTCTGTATGTTTCCCACTTTCTCTGTATGCCTGTCTCGCTATATCTTTTTGTCTTCCTTTTTCTCTCTTTCTGTATGTCACCCCTCCTTGTGCCTCTCTCAATTTATTTTCCTTTCTCTCTGTATGCCTCTCTCTTACCTTCTGTACATTTCTCACTCCTTTTCCTCTGACTTCCCCCTAAGACTTAGAGCACAAGTTGGTGCTTTGATCCTCAGATAAGGTGGAGGAGTGCGGGGCTGATATGTTTGTCATATTGTTGCTGCATCCTCCCAGCCCCCATTGTATCCCATCACATGGCTTGATTCCCCCCCCCCCACCCCTCCTCTGAACTCTTCCAGGCTGAGAGAGAGTGAATTGTAAACCCAGGGCTGAAATATCAGGCAGTTGGGACGAGGAAGGATCAGATGGTCAAGGATTTGAGCAAACAAAGAAGCAGATGAGACCTGTTTGGGGTTGTAAGGGAAGGATCAGGGAGGCAGCTGCCAGAAGATAGTAAGCAGAGATGGAGCAAGCGATGGGGGTCAGGAGGGAGTAAGCAGGATGCCTGGGGCTGAGAAATAGTATCCAAGGAGGTCAGGATCATGAAAGAATGAATGGAGATTCTGGGACCTTGGCTCAGCCCCAGTCTCTAGCTAAATCCCAAAACAGCCATTCCCTACTTCCTACCAGCTCAGGATGGACCTGGAGCCCAGAGAGTTGCAGAAGAAATTTTGAAGGTTGCAGGGAAGGGGGAGGGGGTAGCCACAACAGGGCCTAGTGCAGGAGAGCATTGCCCAAAAGGGGTTTGGCCGATGAAGAGTTAGGGAACTGTCATAATGGTTTTATGTCACAAAATATTTTTTGGTAGAATGTGATTGGCCATTTTTGTGACTGACTCTACAGACATGGCTCCAGGATCTGACTGCTCACTGGCGACATTGTTCTGGGTCCTGACTGGTTGAAGGGACACTGATGTCCGATTCCTGGATACAATTGGTGATAGAATTACAAGATAGATACCATGAGGAAAGTGATTCTTCCCCTCTTAGTTCATCCAACAAGAAAGACCCTACAGTCTATCCCGTCAAGTTATTCAACTTAAATGATTACAAGGTTTTTAATACTCCACTACCCTGCCAGAAGTCCACGTCTTAATCATTCTTGTGTAAAGAAGAGCTTCCTCACATCAGTCCTAAATTTGCCTTTTATTAGTTTGAACCTGTGTTCCTTGTCCTAGTGTCACGGTTTAGTTTGAAGTGATGCTCCAAATTTACCTTTTCTATACTGTTACTATCTCATATATCTCTAATAACTCATCTCTCAATTGTTTCCTTTCAAGGTTGAAAGACCTGATTTCCTCCAGTCTTTCCTCATAACTCATTGTCTGACTCTAGGAATCAGGCTCTTCTTTGAATTGCTCCAAGGATTGAATCTTTCCCTTGTGTGCTGGAAACCGCAACTGGATGTAGTACTCAAGGGGTGTCAAAGAGACACTCTGAACCTATATTCCTACATTTTATACTCATACATTATTTCAGTTACAAAACTTTTCATCAAATAGATTATTTATTAAGGTAAAGCACAATTTAAAAATGGAGTAATTCCCGTGATGAAAAGTTTGCCTCCTTTTGGTTTTATCCCAAACGCCTTTATAACAACAACAACTTACATTTATATAGCAACTTTAACATTGTAAAACATCCTAAGGTGCTTCACCGGAGTGTTACCAAACAAAATTTGACACCGAGCCGCATAAGGAGATATTAGGACAGGTGACCAAAAGCTTGTTCAAAGAGGTAGGTTTTAAGGAGCGTTTTAAAGGAGAAGAGAGAAGTAGAGAGGCAGAGAAGTTTAGGGAGGGAATTTCAGAGCTTAGGGCCTAGGCAGCTGAAGGCACAGCCGCCAATAATGGGACAAAAGAAATTGGGGATGCGCAAGAGGCCAGAATTGAAGGAACACAGAGATTTCGGAGGGTTGTGGGGGTGAAGGAGGTTACGGAGATGGGGGGTGGGGGGGTGCGAGGCCCTCTCATAGTGTAGGAAATGTGAAAGATGATAATCTTATTTTCAGAGAACAACGTGTTATTTGATTTTGATTGGAGAAAGCTTAGTTTGCCACAGGTAGGTTATTGAAGGTTTGGGGAAGGGTGACAGAGTTAAACTGGGTTAAATAGTGCCCAATACCATTGTGCTCAGTCTACTGATTTAGAATCATATTTTTTTCTACGGGTTAGTTTTTTCAAAAAAATAAGTAGATGAGTTGAGTGTCAGGTGAGCAAGAGCAGTAATAGACTTTTCATCTGTTTTTACTACTAACCCGAGTTTTGCTCCCATATTAAAAAGTGTTTATGAAAATTAGTCACACCCCCCAAAAAAGTTGCTTGTTGAGGATTATTAAAGCCTTATAATTAAAGATCAAGACAAATACATGTAGATTTGCACATTGGGGAAAAACAAAACTGATTCAGTCAGAATCTTTGGGATAGTTTATAAAAACAAAAAGGCAAGATTTCAGTTCTTAATAGTGGCTCAGAGCGGCTGCATACGCCATTGTCACTTGCCTCTCCCTGTGCTTCTCCACTTATAACACTGCTGCAGACGATCTCCTCATAATGATCTGTCTGAGCTTAGAGTAGTGGGCTTCCATGAGATCTTAGAGTTGCTCTCTGGTACTTGTAAGTGTTATTCAAACAAGTTGAAGGTAATTTTGACTGCTTCTTGGATTTTGGACCCCAAAGTGTGTATAGCAGCAGTATCAGCATTTGTGAGAGATGCTCCTACTTCTACAATACTGTGGTCACCAGTGCAGTTACTATTGGTGTTGCTGCCTGCACTATGACAGATTGCAGTGCAATCATTTGCCTATCTTTTTAACTATTGTGGATATGGAGCCAAGTGGCTTGTGTTGTGACATCATCTATTGGAAAGCATGCCCATTAAAGTCTACATCTTGAGACTACTCATGAGAGCCATGCAGCCCTGTTGGTTCCCCAGTAGTCACCAGTTCTGCTAAACCTTCAGCATCAGTGACTTGTGCTTCTTCATCCTCATTACAAAATAATATACTTGGGCTACTATTTGATGGCAGTGTAGGTGCTGATGACATTTGGTGCTGTCTTGGATGTTCATCTGCTCTTGCACTCTGAAGACCACTGGCTTGGCAATACTTGTGAAGAGTGCAGATGGGACATTATTAAAAACTAAGCACATATCTCATTCCGTATTGTGTTTTCACTTGTGGGGGAGACCAAAATTAAGGGCCATAAATATAAGAGAGTCATTAATAAATGCAATAGGGAATTCAGGAGAAACTTCTTTACCCAGAGAGTGGTTAGCATGTGGAACTTAAAGAGTAGTTGAGGTGAATAGCATAGATGCATTTAAGGGGAAGCCAGATAAGCACATGAGGGAGGAAGGAGTAGTAGGTTATGATGATAGGGTGAGATGAAGAGGGGTCGTAGGAGGCTTGTGTGGAGTATAAACACCGGCATAGACCAGTTGGGCCGAATGGCCTGTTTCTGTGCTGTACATTTGATGTTATTTTTTTTATTTGTTCATGGGATGTGGGTGTCGCTGGCAAGGTGTCTCTAATTGCCCGTCCCTAATTGCCCTTGAGAAGGTGGTGGTGAGCTGCCTTCTTGAACCACTGCAGTCCGTGTGCTGAAGGTTCTCCCACAGTGCTGTTAGGAAGGGAGTTCCAGGATTTTGACCCAGTGACGATGAAGGAACAGCGATATATTTCCAAGTCAGGATGGTGTGTGACTTGGAGGGGAACGTGCAGGTGGTGTTGTTCCCATGTGCCTGCTGCCCTTGTCCTTCTAAGTGGTAGAGGTCGCGGGTTTGGGAGGTGTTGTCAAACAAGCCTTGGCGAGTTGCTGCAGTGCATCCTGTGGATGGTACACACTGCAGCCACTGTGCGCCGGTGGTGGAGGGAGTGAATGTTTAGGGTGGTGGATGGGGTGCCAATCAAGCTTTGTCCTGGATGGTGTCGAGCCTCTTGAGTGTTGTTGGAGCTGCACTCATCCAGGCAAGTGGAGAGTATTCCATCACACTCCTGACTTGTGCCTTGTAGATGGTGGAAAGGCTTTGGGGAGTCAGGAGGTGAGTCACTTGCCGCAGAATACCCAGCCTCCGACCTGCTCTTGTAGCCACAGTATTTATGTGGCTGGTCCAGTTAGGTTTCTCATCAATGGTGACCTCCAGGATGTTGATGGGTGGGGGATTCGGCGATGGCAATGCCGTTGAATGTCAAGAGGAGGTGGTTAGACTCTCTCTTGTTGGAGATGGTCATTGCCTGGCACTTGTCTGGCGCGAATGTTACTTGCCACTTATCAGCCCAAGCCTGGATGTTCTCCAGGTCTTGCTGCAAGCGGGCACGGACTGCTTCATTATCTGAGGGGTTGCGAATGGAACTGAATACTGTGCAATCATCAGCGAACATCCCCATTTCTGACCTTATGATGGAGGGGAGGTCATTGATGAAGCAGCTGAAGATGGTTGGGCCTAGGACACTGCCCTGAGGAATTCCTGCAGCAATGTCCTGGGGCTGAGATGTTTGGCCTCCAACAACAACTACCATCTTCCTTTGTGCTAGGTATGACTCCAGCCACTGGAGAGTTTTCCCCCTGATTCCCATTGACTTCAATTTTACTAGGGCTCCTTGGTGCCACACTCGGTCAAATGCTGCCTTGATGTCAAGGGCAGTCACTCTCACCTCACCTCTGGAATTCAGCTCTTTTGTCCATGTTTGGACCAAGGCTGTAATGAGGTCTGGAGCCGAGTGGTCCTGGCGGAACCCAAACTGAGTATCGGTGAGCAGGTTATTGGTGAGTAAGTGCCACTTGATAGCACTGCCGACGACACCTTCCATCACTTTGCTGATGATTGAGAGTGGACTGATGGGGCGGTAATTGGCCGGATTGGATTTGTCCTGCTTTTTGTGGACAGGACATACCTGGGCAATTTTCCACATTGTCGGGTAGATGCCAGTGTTGTAGCTGTACTGGGACATAATTCTATGTAATTACGTGAACTATGAAGCACTTGTACGCAATCAGTGTAATTGGAAACGTTGATGTGACACAGTTCGTAAGGTACTTATCGGGTTGTTGGTCCACTGTTCCAGCATCTGAGAATCAGGGCCTTCCACAGCCTACATCCCTATTAATTCAACAGTTCTCTCTTTTTGTGATCTTAATGCCTGTGTTATGAGAACCGACCACTTGTTCCAGTTCTTGCCCTCTTTATCAGTGCAAATTTGGCCTTTAAACATAAGATCAATGTGAATTACAACAAGGTGACATGAGCAATTTAAATTCCTTCCAATGGAACATTGGGGCAATAGAACATTGGAGCAGAAATCGCTCCTGAAATAATGGAGAGCTGTTAGTGGTGAAATGGAGGAGCAAGTTCCGTGTTTGCACATGTGCAGTGGAAATGCAGAAATCCAGAACTTGTTCCTAGTGGCAGCTTCGAATTAAAAGGACAACGCACGCTGCAATCAGGGAAATTATTGAAAAAGTGCAAAGTTGCTTATCTGCCCAGCTAGAAAGTAATTAATTACGCCACCAAACAGGTACGCTTAAAAATACAGGTCTAAACTAAGTTTTAACAGGAGGGCAAGTCTTAATGACTGCCAAACAACTAAAAATTAACTTTTAAAAATGTGGAGTCTCATTACTCCTTACTTTAATAGTTTTTGGTCATTAACAAAATGTTTTAAATTTTTTTTTTACTTTTCCCTTCTGTTTCTTTTATTTAATTTAATTATTTCTTACCCTCTCTTTTTTTCCGCTGTCTATAACAGTTTTAACATTGATTTAAAATGTTGTACCTTTCACTTCCTGATTTAAGGCTCCAAGCCTGCAGAGACAGTGAACGCAGCGAGTCAAAAATGCTGCGCTCTGGTCGAGGGGACAGATCGATCCTCTCGCTTCTCCCATGGGTCCTAGCTTCGTCTGATCTGACGCTGGGCTTTTCTCCACTTCCTATTAGAGGAAGTGGCCGAAGGAAAGACTGCGGTAAGTTAGCGGGTTGTATAAATCTATGGAGCGGCGAGCACTGTTGGTTCACCGGTCCGAGCGATTTCTACCCCATTCTCTTTTACACCTCCCGTGTCTACAGTGATTAACATTAGCCCACTATTTTACTTTGTACTACTTTCCATGTTATATTCTTAATATTTCTCATTGTATGTTATTATACAAATACATACATTACAACTCCTACTTTTAACTTTATTATCCATATATGGGACCTTTATCTCCACATTAAAAATTGCTAAGATGACATCTGCAAATTCACCTGTGTCAGCATTACTTTTTTCTCATGGATGTATTTAACTCCCACTTTTAAACGTCACCCATATATGCCCTTCATCTCCATATTAACAGAGGATAATATCCTTGCCTTTCCTTGTCATTTGTTTTCAAGTCATAAAACTCCTTGTTGATCTCCTCCTATATCCTCACTGTGGTTGACCTTGAGGTGACCCAATTGCTGATAGACTGACAGGCTCTTTGAATCCTGTCCAGGTTTTTTAATCCATCTCCTCCTGGATGAAAAAGTTTACTGCCTTTTCCTAATATGTTGTCAATCAAAATTTTCCAGTCTTAGTCTATGAAATAACCTTTCTAAAGTTTTGCACACTCCACAGCTGAATGAATTACTGGTTAACTAGCAACTTAGCTGTTTGAGAATTCCCTCCCTAAACCTCTCTGCCTCTCTCTCCTCCTTTAAGATGCTCCTTAAAACCTATCTCTTTGACCAAGCTTTTGGTCACCTGTCCTAATTTCTCTTTATGTGTTTCGGTGTCAAATTTTGTTTGATAATCGCTCCTGTGAAGCACCTTGGGACGTTTTACTACGTTAAAGGTGCTATATAAATACAAGTTATTGAAGTGTGAAAGGGATATTATTATAAGAGTGTTGTGATTGGCCGATTTACTTTCATAACCACCAATGGATTCATATTGGAGGAATTAATCCTCAGAAAAATCACTGGCAATTGCCATTTTGATTTGGATTTGTTAAATTCTACAATATGAGGGGAATCGATCCTTTATTCACATAAGAGGTCAATATACCCCAAGTGCACAAGCTTTGTTGCAAATAGCATAAGAAAAGTCCAGGAGGAGAAAGGCCGCCTGGCGCATTGAAGATTATCTCTCTAGTACCCTAACTCTCCCATTATAGCATGCAGTCTCTTTTTAAATGTCCCACTGTTCTTGCCTCTCTTACGCCACCTGGTAGATTGTTTCAAATCTTTTCTCATCTTTTGGGCAGACAAGTTTTTCCTAGTATTTGTTTTAAAACTATTTTCCACTAATTTAAATTTATGTCCTCTGGTCTTGCTTTCCTGGCTTATTTTCAAGTAATATTCAGGGTAGAACCTGATTGAACAGTGCTGGAGGTGCAGTTCTTAAAACTGTGTTGCTTCTGTTCACTGAAATGCGCAGGACCGGTTTTGAAACTGTCATAAATGTATTCCTGTGAAACGTTCACAACCTTTGTGCAATCGCTGTGCTGAAGTAATCTTCTCGATATTTGACATCAGCAACTATTCATTTTTTACATCAAAGCACTACAGGATTAAGGAGATTTTTTTCCCCTCCT